>NW_026862019.1:0-173711 GCF_026571515.1 Ruditapes philippinarum | reverse complement strand
ACAATAAATATTACTATCGGAAAACTGTTTCTTTCCTTCCGATTTTAAAACGATTGCAATTGTTATTCAATTCGTTTTTAAACGACAATTATTTGTGACGGTCTAATTGACGGCCGTTTAATAGATACTTTAAGACCAATGACCATGAAAAATATTTGTTTGTTCAAACCTACTCGCTAATTACACAGGTGAGAATGTCCGTAGGGACGATTGTTTGTCACGGCCGTTTAATAGATACTTTAACACTGAATTTTGTACATTTGGGCCGACATTTAGTGGCCGCTGGCCGCGATATAAAATCGTCGTTTAATGGAATTAATTTATATAGTAAAAATCATCGGGAGGGATTTTATGTGGCCGCTTAATAAAAATGTCGCTTAATAAAGGTGGACGCAAGTACGATGCCGACTGTATTGTAAGAACTGAAAGTCACAATTATAGTTTGTACTGTTAACAATAAACTATGAATGATGTCTAGTATACTTATAAATAAACAAGAGCTGTCCGTAAGACAGCGCGCTCGACTTTTTTATTGCTTGCCAATAAAAAAAGTTTTTGCAGTAAAAGGCAATACAAGAATCTCTGTATTTTTAAAGTGAACAATGGCCATGAGCATTAAGATATTTAGTGAAGAATTATTTTACTGAATTGTGTGATACCCTTGAACACTGCAGGTTCAGTGGATAGGAATGAATTTTTTTAGATTTTTTAAGTTTTTTAGTGCTTGCCTATAATACAAAACATTGACAGTTAAGGGCCATAATTCAAATAAAATCTTTGACAGAATTACCTTCTCCTGGACATGTTTGGGAATCATGATTGTAAACAAGTATTCCAACTTTCAAATTAATATCTCAAACAGTTCAGTCAAAAAGTGGACTGGTACTAAAAACTTAACCAAGATTCTAAGTCGATAAAAGGCCTTAATTTTTAAAACAAATCCTTGACAGAGTTACCTTCTCTTGCGTACAGATGGGGGTAATGATGTGAAATAGCATTAAAAGTTTCAAAGCAATATCTCAAAGGGTTAAGGCAATAAGTGGATTTTACCCATATTCAATGTATTTTCTAAGTCAAAAAGGGGCATAATTCTGTCAAAAACCTTGACAGAGTTATGTCCTCTTGTCTGTTGATGAAGGTCGTGATGGTAAACAAGTATGGTCAGTTTCAAAGCAATACCTCCAATGGTTTTGAAATAAAGTGAGGTGGTACAAAAAACTTAACCAAGCTCAATACACTTTCTAAGTCAAAAAAGGGCCATAATTCTGTCAAAAACCTTGACAGAGTTATGTACTCTTGTCTGTAGATGGAGGTTATGATGGTGAACAAGTATGGTAAGTTTCAAAGCCATACTTGTAATACTTCTGAAATAAAGTGGGGTGGTACGAAAAACTTAACCAAGGTGTGACGCCAACGCCGACGCCGACGCCGACGCCGGGGCGAGTAGGATAGCTCCCCTTTTCATAGAAAAGTCGAGCTAAAAAAGAACAACATCATTAAATTGGCCTTAACATGAAATTTTTTTTTTAAGAATTCATAGTCACATTTTTCGATGGATGAACTCAGCCAGTGCTAGGGAACGTGGACAGTAACTTGTAATTTCCAGTACCATACATGAACAGGCTCATAATCAAACTGAGCCTGCAACATTTTCAATTCTGCCGTTTTGGGCGTTCTTCAGGGATTATCTTGTTCTTTATTTGGAACTTTTAGCAGTCTCTAAAAAAAACAATACCAACATTAAATTGGCTAATCTTCATACCTCAACATGTTCTCTCATCAACTGTGTCTTCTAGACAAATGAAGGCAATTAGTGACCAAATCAATATCAACATACATGACAATTCACTGTCAGTGAGGTGCTTGTAAACCAATCAGCATATCTTATTGATTATTGTTGGAAACCATTTACAAGCAAATCATGTCAATGTCTTAATTGACTCCAACCACTGAGAACAACGAAAGATAAAATAACTGAATATATCAATTATTCTTCTACCGCAGAAAGTACACTGTATTAGATGTGAATATTTCTAGATAATATGCATGATCATTACATAAAAAATATATATTCACACTCACTGAACAAAGAAGGAAAACTTTCTAAAAGCATACAGATTATACAAATTATGACCTATAAAGCAGAACTGTGACATTTAACAATGTATCTTTAAGAACTATTATGACATTCCAGAAATTAAGGTAGATGAACATGTATTACATAATCAGCTAAAAATGACCTTAATTGGAAATTTGTGTCTAATCATACAGGCATCATGTGACGTATTTGTGCCAGTGTTGACATTCTAACACTGTTTTGTACTTGTAACTTGCTCAAAAAGTAGCCATGAAGGTACCTTATACCCAAGGTCAAAGTAAGGTCTCTTATACCCAAGGTCAAAGTAAGGTCTCTTAAAATCAAGGCCAAAGTAAGGTCTCTTATAACCAAGGCCAAAGTAAGGTCTCTTATATCAAGGCCAAAGTAAAGTCTCTTAAAATCAAGGCGAAAGTAAAGTCTCTTAAAATCAAGGCAAAAGTAAGGTCTCTTATATCAAGGCCAAAGTAAGGTCTCTTATATCAAGGCCAAAGTAAGGTCTCTTATACCAAAGGCCAAAGTAAGGTCTCTTATATCAAGGCCAAAGTAAAGTCTCTTAAAATCAAGGCGAAAGTAAGGTCTCTTATATCAAGGGGAAAGTAAGGTCTCTTATATCAAGGCCAAAGTAAGGTCTCTTATATCAAGGCCAAAGTAAGGTCTCTTATATCAAGGCTAAAGTAAGGTCTCTTATATCAAGGCCAAAGTAAAGTCTCTTATATCAAGGCAAAAGTAAGGTCTCTTATATCAAGGCCAAAGTAAGGTCTCTTATATCAAGGCCAAAGTAAGGTCTCTTAAAACCAAGGCCAAAGTAAGCTCTCTTATATCAATGCAAAAGTAAGGTCTCTTATATCAAGGCCAAAGTAAGGTCTCATATATCAAGGCCAAAGTAAGGTCTCTTAAAACCAAAGCCAAAGTAAGGTCTCTTATATCAAGGCCAAAGTAAGGTCTCTTATATCAAGGCCAAAGTAAGGTCTCTTATATCAAGGCCAAAGTAAGATTCTTATATAAAGGCCAAAGTAAGGTCTCTTATATCAAGGCCAAAGTAAGGTCTCTTAAAACCAAGGCCAAAGTAAGGTCTCATATATCAAGGCCAAAGTACGGTCTCTTATATCAAGGCCAAAGTTAAAGATCTCTTAAAACCAAGGCAAAAGTAAGGTCTCATATATCAAGGCCAAAGTAAGGTCTCTTATATTAAAGCCAAAGTAAGGTCTCTTAAAACCAAGGCCAAAGAAAGGTCTCTTAAAACCATGGCCAAAGTAAGGTCTCTTAAAACCATGGCCAAAGTAAGGTCTCTTATATCAAGGCCAAAGTAATATCTCTTAAATCAATGCCAAAGTAAGGTCTTTTATACCCAAGGCCAAAGTAAGGTCTCTTATACCCAAGACAAAAGGTACATACTGGGTAACAATATTTGTGACAAAGTTATTTTCAATTTCTTACTGTGACAGACAAATGCATGATAAATGGCTATATTAAAACACTATCTCTGTTATCAGATAACTTGTTGCTGTGCAATATGATCAATGTTGGAACTGTTGTTGCTAGCAGACATCTATCAAACTAAACTGACATCCGGCAATCAATAATAACAACATTACTACACCACTATCAATATAATAATGATTGTGATATTGTAGAAAAAGGTTATAATAACATTAAACAATCTATATAATGTCATCCAAGGACATCTTAAGAAAACCAAACTTTGTGAAAACTAACCGGACATACAGTCAGGTGAACATTTACTTGATCTTTTAATTTCAGACCAAATGTCAAGTTGTTCAATGAATCAAAATTGTTTTAAAAAAACTAACTAAATGTATTGATGGTGACATGTAAAGTAATAGAATTCATATCAGAACTTTCATTCAACTCTAAGAAATCGTCACAATTTAAACATTAGATTGCCATTATACATGCACATACTTCAATATAAGTTTTGTGTTTCAATATAGTAACAATCAGGATTATTTTTAAATATTAATTTAACTCAAGTAAATAATAAAGAAAATGATTATTGCACTTTAAATTATAGAATGTGGTATAAATGGAGTCTGTCCTTTTTAAAACATTTCTTATTGATTTACATTTTATTACAGAATATACTACAATTACCCGTGTTTTTAAAATTTACAGAAAATATATATCTTTAAAATAAAAAAATTTAATCACTATCTTATCTCCTATTGACTCATTATTACAGATGATGTTAAACAATTCACTTACTCTGCTATCACCATTTTCTAGCCTGTGAACAAGTTCATCAACATCAAGCTCCCTGGAGTTATCTGCCCTTGATGGTGGTGCTGGGGTACTCCGTATAGACTGGATAGTTAGCTCCCTTACATACTACAGCCAATTAAATGCTTAATTACTTTCTCATGCTTATCTTTATATAATTATTTCTTTCATCATCATTAAACTGATATATCAAAGAAATATGTAACCTTTTAATTAAATAATGAAGACTTTTCTAATAAAGCTTGAGGAAAAACTTGCAGATAAAATAATTAAATAAAGTATTAAAACATTGCTGATGTTTAACACTACAAATACTTTTAAGTCATTAACCTTTTTATCAATTTAATTCATGAAAATATTCATTTTATCTTGGTACTAAAATATCTCTTGAGATTTTTTTTTATCATTGAAAATTAACATAATTAATGAAGCAGTTATATGTGTATAGACCTTGATGTTTTACATTATTTTAATTTTTTATAGTTTTATCAGATTTGTTATTTATAAATCCTTAACATAATAGACTGCCTACCTGTTTATACATTTTTATATTTCAGGTTAATCTACCTTATAAACACGTCAAAGTGTTCAATTGACAAATCCAATTGATTAACCGAAAAAACTGTTATAATCCACATGCATTTCTTTACATTCCAATTTGCCTTTAACCCTAAAATAAGATTTGAAAATTATTTTGAGTCACAAGATTAGGTCTTTGAATGGTGACCTTTCACCTTTTATTTAGAGGTTTAAGATAGTACTAGTAACTATAATACACTATGGAAATTGAAAACTTCACTGAGATAGATCAATGCATTAAGTATTCAAACACAATTGCCACCAGGGTATATCCATTTCAAACAATCAGTCAACAACTAAATGGCAGAATATTCCAAAATTTAATGAGTTACCTCCCTTAACACCTGATCCTAATTGATTTTATGAATGATATCTATTCAACAGATTTACTATGGAAGTCCTTCAATACAAGAAAAACACAACGGATAAACAAATTTACAAATTATATATCATGGGTCACAGGCCAGTAAAAGAAAACTGTTTGGATTAAGTTGCCAGTAAAGATAAATATTATTCATGGGTATTGATAGCAAACAAGTGGGATCAGATTAGAACCTACTTCATAAAGTTTATCAAAGGCATGAAGTACTTAAGTAATATTGACAAATATTACCAGACGTAACTTCTATGTTGACACTAAACTCATTCTTCTCCAAACAATCAACATAACCAGGTGGAAAAACACAGACCATCTTTTACCATATAGCTTCAAATTAAAATATAAACTTCAAGTGAAATATTAATTCAATTCTTGCTTTTATGACTTAAAAAGTTTTCAAATCTTTGGACATGTGATTTTTTATGACCTTTATCAAAACCAAAAAATCTTATCTTATAATGATATTTTACTAGCTATTTTTGTTACCTTTTAAGGTGTTCAACAATAAATTAGTCAGAGTTACACAATATGGTGTTGTCTATGATGATAAGTATTGTTACCTGTATCCATAACACGTCAAGCTTGTAAATTAGACCAAGAAAGACAACTGTTGCAAGTAAAATGTTGCACGGTATATTCAAAGTTACCTCCCTTAGACATGGTACAACTGAACAATAGATGCTTCTTTTTCCTTTTTTCTGCTGAAATTTTAAATGGACTTGTCCAGATTCCATTTTTTAGAACTTTCTTTTATCAATTTTCAGGATATTAAGACGAAAAATTAGAAGTAGATGTAGCTAACAATCAGAGTGTGTGCTCTGACGGCACAA
Source organism: Ruditapes philippinarum (assembly GCF_026571515.1). Classification (NCBI taxonomy): domain Eukaryota; kingdom Metazoa; phylum Mollusca; class Bivalvia; order Venerida; family Veneridae; genus Ruditapes; species Ruditapes philippinarum. The sequence goes on along the minus strand of NW_026862019.1, from coordinate 167,587 downwards.
ATGTGCACATTTTGACCAGACTGATTTCTTTATTATTTTTATTTATTTATTTGTTTGGTTTTATGTCACATCGACAGAGTATAGGTCATATCACGACGTTCCAGCTTTACTGGTGGAGGAAGACCTCAGGTGCCCCTCCGTGCATTATTTCAGGCACGAACGGGCACCTGAGTAGAACCACCGACATTCCGTAAGCTAGCTGCGGATAGCTTCCTCACATGAAAGAATCCAAAGTCCCTCTCGGGATTCGAACACACAGCGGTGAGGGGCTGATTTCTTTAATTTTCAGTTTACAGTTTTACAGAGTCAAAACAAATAAAATATCAACCTGTACATTCTGCTAATCTGGGCAGATCATCATGACAATCACACTTCCTGACTGCACTGAAGTTACCATGAATTACAGTCAATATTTGCTAAGAAATAACATGCACAAATTATTCTAAATTTTCCCTCTATAAGCAATATAGAATAATACAGGCACATTACTTCAAGAAAATCAAAACAAACCACAAGCGCTATATCAACATCTCCACTTGGCAATAATGCATCTGAACATGTATCAATGAATTCTAGCTCCGAATTGATTGCTGAGAAATAATATATGCTGGACAAGAATGACAGATGAAAAGAAATCAAAACAGAATCAACATTATGAGAAATCAATGAACCAAAATAGGCTGTCAATGTGCAGCTGATATGTTTGTCAATTAATACTACTAAGTATACAGATTTGGTATGGAAATGATTGCTAAGCAGAAATTTTCACGAACATTTCAGTATTTCATGTATTTGAATATCAGCAAGACTACAAGCCTCAATTTTCCTGATCTCTACAAAATTTAAATTTTATGCCAGAGAAAGAAAACTGAAACTAGCAATTGAAGAAATTTGTGAATGGAAGCTATCAATACCCCTGGGATGATGTTTATGTATTTATTATGCTCAAACAAGATATGTTTTCCCTCCATCCAGGCATGCTTCAGTTACTCTAACAATCCTGTTTGATTATCAAAATAAATTATGACATTCAGCAGCCAAGAGTACTGCCAATCTAGTTTTATGGTAATATTCTGTAATATAATATTGAAGACTTCCTCAAAATCAATATTAATACTTTTTTTTCCAAATGTTTTCTGTCCCATCTTTATTACAATGAATCAAGATGTCCCTTTTTATTGCTGAAGAAGTCACATTGAAAACTACATGTACATCCTACACTTTCTGCAAATCTTGATTTGAATTTTCACATTAAAAAAATAATTATGTTACGATTGAAACAAAAAGCAGTGGTGTGTTGGTGGAGTGGCCTGGTGGCGAATGTTTGGTAAGTGAGTGTTAACTACATTAGTGGCCTGTTGGTGCAGTGTCAATTACAGTGGTGGCCTGGTGGCGAGTGTTAACAATTAAGACCAGTAACCTAGGGATGAGTGTGAATTATAAAAGTGCCTGTTGATGAGTGTTAACTACAGAAGTGGCCAATTAATGAGTGTTTATTACAGCAGTGGTCTGGTAAACTATCATAAGTATTAGCTTTGTTTGTGGAACTTTGAGGTTGAGTCCAGTCTTAATGAAAATGGTAGCCAGGGCTTGCTTGAAACTCAGCATTTAGAGCATATTTTTCAAGCTCAGGTCAGCAACATGACAGTATAAAATTGAAACTTACTTTGTATAACATTAATATTGTTCAGGTACAACACTTCAGTGAAGGAGAAAAATAAAATTTGGGAATTAAGCCTGTCACTGTGGTAACAACCAGAAACTGTTACCTATATAATTAAATGTTGAGAGAGATACAAGTGATTATTTAAATGAGGATTTATCTGATTTCTAATCAGTATGTACTACACTATACAGTTACAGATAATAATACAAGGCCAGGTTGTGCCAGCATTCTTACAGTACAATGTTTTGCTTCATTTCATTCCAGTATGACAGACAAGAGATAAATCAAGATCAATCAAATAGCAGACAATATGCTGTCCCTTTTCTTATAGAATGCTGGGCCTGCTCAGACAAAATTCTGTCCCTTTTCTTATAGAACATTCAGAGAATATTCTGTCCCTTTTCTTAATAGCAGACTCAAATAAAATTCTGTCCCTTTTCTTATAGAACCGTCAGACAAATATCTGTCCCTTTTCTAATAGAATATTCAGACAAATATCTGTTCCTTTTCTAATAGCATGCTCAGACAATATGCCATCAGTTTTCTTATAGCATGGAATTCCATTATTGACAGCCCTATATTGTTACTTTTCGTGTTTGCTGAAGTCAAAAGCAAAACTTAATCATTGCAGGTCATTCCATGTCCACTGAAGCCGCCATAACATATTATAAATATTCTTGATAGCAGAGAGATTAACAATGTGATATGTTACAGAAACAGACTTTTCTAAAACAACAATATAATTATCATGGAAATGGTGTCATGATGTTATCAAGGCCCTTGCTGAATTTTCATCACTTTTACATACTACAGTACTCTTATTTCAAAATAAAATAAAATTATTCTTAAGTTAATAGCGGACACAAAGCCCAACAACATGCATTCCTTGGGTTACTTTAGTTACACAAATAATTTTAGCATAATAATTCATAAACAGTAAGAATCTAGTGACATGTGCATATTGCAAAATGACTTACATGCCAAAATTTTTACATATAAGATATAATGAAAAAGTTTCATGAACATTTTTTCAACAGCCCTTGTATAATGATTCAATACTTTAAGTTTACCAGTCTCTGAAATCTCTCACAATCAATTATAAACACAATAAAACATATGGTAAAACTTGAATAAAAAAACAACAAAGATTTAAAAAGGTAATTATTATTATTACTTTCTCTAGTTTGATCTTTCAAAAATACTTGGCAAAGATGGGAGTATGGAGAGTATTTAGGAACGTATGACTAATGGTTGAAGAGTAACAGTCAATGAATTTAAGGTTTTGAATTCCAGTTTTGAATTTATTCTACTATAATTATTTAACTAAATTTTCTTAAAATTTTCACTGACCCAAACTAATTTTCACTGGAGTAACTATGATACGAAAGCTTGATTAATTACAATTACAATTAGCGAATTAAGTAGTGGTCTGGTCGCTTGGGACTTGTGGCCAGCAAAAGTTGCTTATCACATTAAAGATATAGAAATGGGGGGATTTAAGGTCACAGGTTGCTCAAAAAGTCCCTTAATACAAGTGGTCCCTTGGGCACGTAAGACTCTATAGTAGAGGCATATAAGAATCATGTTCATTAGAATTCTTATATAATGATATAATGGCACCAAGACATATTTAAATCAAAGGAAATTAAGAAACGGTTTTAAAGATGAAGCATTATCGTTATCCAAATACGTCATAATAATAACTATAATTGAACAAAGATAGGCAAAAAACATCACAATTTCCAAAAATTATAAGCTATAATAATTTGTAAACCAAAATGCATGGCCACTTTTACATTTCCTGACTAAAATTCCTTCTGCAACTTTTGAGCAAATAAGCATAGGATAGAACAATGGAATAACAATTTAACAGACAATAATTTCATCTACCTGAAATTCCTCCCCAGTAATGCTCAAATATGGCATAATCAACTAATTAAATCCCCACAAAAAACACTTATTTGTCTTCATAAAACAGCTCTTCAATGTCTTATATAATCAAAATAAAACCATAACTTAAAATCAGTTTATTGCTTACACTTAAAAAAGATTATCCCGGTTAAAAAAAGCTTTATATAGCATTTGGCAGAGGAAATGTTATAAGCTAGTTTATTATACAATAACAAAATTAGTTCACCTAATTTCTCAACATGTGTCAGTGCAACTTATAGTCACATTCTGGACATTAACCTAACCTAGGACTTCTTTCATTAAAGCTCATATTAATTAATTAAGAAATAAAATACTAAACTTTTAATGTTTTGGATTTTTCCTATTTGTCACTGCCTTAATATAAATTAAGCTACAATCCTCAGAAATATCAACATAACACTTACAATAGTATTTCTTTTTCTACAAAAGTTTCAATCAATGTATTTCATTTCATTAAATACTAAACAAACATAATATACCTTAAGCCAGCTTTATTATACATTAAAGGGAGACAACTCAAATTGAGATGGAAAATGAAAATTGCAATAAATCAGAGAGTATGTATGGAGTGTGGAACAACACACAAAAACAACAGGTTGTTTTATATATTTATTTAAAATTACCTATTTCAGGTAATATAATCATACCAATCAAAAACTGAATCTGGTTATTCGGACAAAGCACTCTTTTTTTTTTTAAATCATATCTGAATACCAGAAAGTCTGACAATGTTTTTTTAATGAAAATTCAAGACAAAAATCAGTCTGTCCAAAAATTTCATTTTTTTTAAATTACTTCCCTTTGAACTGAATCTATAAAAAGAACACTCAAAGCTCGATCCATAATCATGACAAAATGTTTAATTAAAATGAACTGTATATATATGAAATAGAGTTCTTGAACCATGCTTTTTTTAGTGATGACTTTGTGATGGAAGAGGCTCTAAAATACAAGTTCATACAAAGATTGACATCCTTCATCTTTCCAAAATCTCCTTTTTTTCTAAACAGTTTATGAATTTTTCTAATTCAAACTGTTATAAGAACTTATAAGTCATGAACTTTATATTTCTTAAAATTTTTCCAGAATTTGTGCCATTATATCTTCTTGCTGTCATCTTATAAACTGTTTGTGAATCCAACGCTGGGATGAATATTTCAAGAACTGTCCATGAACTGTTTAGTGTTTAAGAGTTAAATACCAATTTGAAAGACAGGCAAAGAAATCAACTGTCCATATTGCCCAGGTTGTCCCATACTAGACTGTATGGACAAGTGAAAATTTTCCAAGAGTTTACTTCATAAATATCACAGGAACATTTAGCTAAGAAATGCTGATCTGATAAAAAGAGACAAGCTAGTCAAAAAGTCAATTTTGCTGGTCTTAAATACACATGTATGATTAAATTCTGCCTAGTTTGCATGAGCAGACAATGTAATGTTTGCATAAGCAGGCAAATTGTTCTTGGGGGGGGGGGTCTTTCTCCAAAAGTAAACACCGGAAAGTTGCCTCACATGATTGAGTTTAATAGTGTCCCTGCATCACTTACAAACTAACACAAAAATCTCTGAACATTGGTTAATATACAGTTTAGGTCAATTCTAATTTTTTCTAGACTTTGTTTTTCATATAAATCTTTCAATCTCAATTTTTGTTCTCTAGAACACTGAAAAACGTTTTACTTTATCTATTCTGATGATTGATTAAGACATAGGTTGTCAAAAGTAAGTTTCTCTCAGCCAGACAGGATAATAATGCTAGAATGTATACCATCCCTACAATAATATACACCATCCTGGTCAGCTTATCATATATGATGAATGTTTCTATTGCTTAGTTTTGACAGGGGGAAATTAACCGTTAAACCTTTCTCTATATCTCTTGAAAAACAACAACAACAACTACAACAAAAACCACTTTAATGTTAAGAACCTTAAACCATCTGTTACTATACCTGAGCATTGTAGGCAAGAAAAAATCATTACTTACTACAACAAATATGTGAGGAACATTCAAAACATTTTACCTGCATTATGACTATATATTATAAACTTAGTTCTACAGTAGGTGGTCATATCATATAAATATATAAGACTAGTTTATTAAGCTTAACAGGTGGTTTAATAATGGCAGGATGATATATCAAAATTTAAACATTAATTTATAAATCAATTTAAATAAGTAATTAAGCATATATTATATAATTCTACATAATGTTCAAAGAGAAAACAACTAAATTTCCATAAATTATTTGAATTTTTCTTTTTGCTTTTTTTTTTTAATTAAAGTGGTTCACTTATAAGATTTACACCCTTGCTTTGTACATAAGATAAAAACCTTTTTGCCTAACTAGACCATTGAAACCACTTACACACTTATGTACTATCTCTATTTTTTTTATTAGCCGTCTCTTTATTAAATGACCCTGAAAACTCTCAAAGGAAACATCTACAATATGGTAAATCCATTAAAAAACTTCATGTTGCCATTTTAACCTATTTCTACCTAAGGGGTGATAACAGCAAAAATATAAACAGTAGCCAAGTCAGGTCATATAATCTTGTGGAAATGTCTGTTTTAAATATTACAGATATATTTATACAAATAGTTCAAACTATTACATTACATTAATAGGAAAAAACTCTACAAATTCAATTAAAACTTTTTAAAAAATTTTACCACCATTACAATAAACGGCACTTACACATTTGATTAATATAATTGTATTACCATAATTAAAAGAGTTTCAGAGACTGGTTTAAGTTAGATACCTTAAATTTCTTCAATAATTAAGATGGTTCAATAAACTTATTTGAGAATTATTTGTATTAAATAGTACTTAGCCATTTTAGTGACTTTACACAAGAAACCTAACAATAAATGTAACTATTTAATTTATTGTTAACTTAAAGGATTAGAACATCAAAGTGCTAAAATTGTGACAGATTTAATAAATACCTGACAGATTTAATTAATACCTGAAAAAGGTACTTACTGAAAATCAGACATAGAGAATGCAGTCTATGATCATGACTATATTGAAAGTGTCTGCCTCTCAACCCAGGAACTATAGGTTTGAGCCAAACTGGGTCCACCGCCACCATGTAAAATAACTTAAATATGTTTGAACTAAACTTACTATACAATGATAATTGATATTATACAATGTATATAGAATGCATTATAGAATCTTGAACATTGGTATATTGTACATACTAATTGTATTATATAAGCTGATAAGATGAATTCTAAACAAGTTTCCTCCCTTTGTTTTTAAAGCCAATATTTATTTCTAGATGTTGCTTTTTATTATTCTTAATTCACCATTAATCTTTCTCAAAAAACGTTTGAATGGTTACAAAATATTAAAAGCAAAGTAAAGAATCAACTTATCTCGACCAACTATTTTGATATATAAATATTGTTTACTTACTGATATATGTAACTGTTGAAAGTTATCCATATGAACCGATACAGTCAAGTATTCCACTCTGAGTTAGGTTACCCTCTAAAACTACCAAAATTGTAAAAAAAAATTTAAGTAAATTTAAACTTCACATCCAAAACACACACAGTGGTCCTCATCAAAAGTTGACTGATCTCAAATGTAAATATTACACTGTTATTAAATCCCTTTGGCTCTTTAATCAAAATAACATGATATATCTAATGGTAAGATACTGGTCTAGGATATGCCTGTAGGTCTTTATTTGGACAAGATCACCGTTTTTATCTCCTATTATCCCCTTATGAAACAACTGGGTGTCAGTCAGTATCTCCCCGATGTGTCTCGATTCTAAACAGTTACACTCCCATTCTTTCGTTTCTTTTATTTAGCAATTATAATCAGTCTGGAGAATTCTCCAAAAAAACTTTTTTATTTTCTTAATATCGCAGCTTTCCCTGTCCCATCACTGGCTAACATAACAACAAATATCTCGAAATTATGTATTCTACAACGATATATAACTTTGAATAGGATTCCGTTTCAATGATTTTAATCAGTTTCACAATTCTTGTGCATCAGTTCTCCTCGTTCTTTTGAAGTTTTTGTCAATAATTCAGTCATCTACTTAATACTCGGACATCAATACAGTATAATATATACAATGTCTAATGTTCTCATATAGCTTACAATTATCATAACAGAATAGAATAATTACACCAGAAAATCTTTCTTCCATGTTTCATATTTCTAATAAAAGTATCAAACTTTCTCCTCACCTTGTGTATCTTTATAAACACTGTAAAAACACTTTTTTTCTCACTAAGCTCTTTTTTCATCAAGAATTATTTCAATTAAGTGTGAAATTGGGTACTCTACTAGATACTCATTTAGGCCATAGTAAAACACTACATGTGTTTCTCAGTCAAATTTTAAAATAAAACCAGAAAGACAAAGATTTTTAAGAATAAGACTTGACCTGTTTTCTAAACTAAAATGTTATGTACTATACAATTACATTGTAACGTAATCATTCATTTTCCCCCTATTTTCAAGGTATTTCAGAAGGTATTTCAGAATTTCAGTATCATAGTTCAGTGTCACTCAAATTTGATAAACGTTCATTTGTCAGTTAAGTTCCTTATCATTGTTTGAATTAAATGCTGCCTATTTTATATTTCAATATGGCCGAAAATTTTCTAAAAACATAATTAGCTTTTGAAAATATTGAAAAATTAAGAAATCACATTTCTCTACAATATTCACGAGAGTAATGTTCTGTGAACTCAACATTGAGGTAATTTTGGTAACGAGAAAACAGTAACCTTATTGTAAGTGCCAGTCTCTTCATAAAATATTAAATAAATAAAATGTAGCAGGAGAAAAGAAAAAAGTTGCTGTATAATAACAAGTTATCTGCCTGAATACACTGGTCCTCTAACAGTATTTATCTGTTACATCTAGAACAATCCCTGTCCTAGAATTTCACGTTTTACAAAAAAAAAAAAAAAAACACCTGAAAAAATATGATCATCGTGATTTTCATTTAACATAGGTTCACAATTACACTTCTGTTGCATAATTTCCTATGATTAGATATTATTTTTTTCACCTACGTATTCATTAAATTTGATATAGCACACTGCTACTATATTCCATATAGCACATTTTGTTAACACCAGAAACTTCTGTTACAATTTTTACCCTCACATAATAAGACTCGCATAATGAGAGACTGGACAATGTGTAACATAAACCATCATCAGGTATGAGAAACACAGAACAACAGTGTAATGATTTTTACATCCCTGGTAAATAACCATAATTAACATGGGTGCTGAAAAGAAAAATAATCTACTCTCAACTTCATGTGATAGTACCATGTGGCCTGTTAGTCTCTTCAACCAGTAATTAGGCCAAACACAACAATATATCTGGTTTTTTTATGAAACTATATTTTTTGAAAAGTTAGGTACATTTTTGTTTTCATCTGACAGACTTACATTTGTAAATAAATAAATTTAATCATCACCTTAAAGCAATAACTGGTTAACTCCAATTAAATTTAGAAGGATCGAGTTTTGAAGCCGTTTGCACTAAGGTGACAATCTGAATAGTAAAGAGATGACCTATACCTTGTACTTCAATTATATGTATTTACCTTTGTCCAGTTGATGTGAAGAGTTCTGCTGGATTTCATACAATTTTATTCATCAAAAGTTGAGCATTCTTAAAAATGTTAACATAATCTAGCAGTTTTTGTAAACAAAAGCTACCTCAGACAGCTTAAAGCACCATGCCTCCAGATTCATGCTTAAGCTTTCATTAATATTTTGAAAATATACTTAAAGTAAAATATTGTGAAGTAAAAAAAGAAATTTACACATTCAATGCATTTAAATACAGAAAAAGAGGTTAAAATGTGCAAAAATGACCCTTACTGCATTAGTTTCAATAGTTTGGCAATAGAAATACTTCAAAATCAGTCCTTATAGTCACACATAAGATGTAAGTTATATTACTTGAATCTTTTAACCTTTCATAAAATCATAGAAGATTTTTCTCATGTTTGATTTTCTTGAAATATGTTGACCCATTAGGAGGTATGCAGCTTTAGGGATAGTTTAAAAAAAAGCTCCAACAAGCACCAATATTAAAAGCAGGAATATATAGTATTACTTTGCACCAGGATTTCATAAAGGGGAATAACTCAGTAAAAAATTTCATTTTCTTGAATTATGACTTGATCAGTTACTAAGAAGTAATATACCACAGCCATTTGTAAAATTTAAGGTGAATTAAGGAGATAAATATAGATAAATATTGCACAGCAAACTTTAGCCTTAAGGAATTTTCTAAAGATCAGTATCTGATTTTGGGAAAAAGTATCACTATAATTACTATTTTGGGAATGTAAAATGCTGATGTAATTTAGGGTTTTTGGGAAATGATTTTTTTTCAAGAAAATTCAAATTGGGAACAGGCCATTTAACAGCCTTTGTTATATCACATAAAAAAATAACATGCTATGCCTATGTGGATAATTTGGAGCATGACAAGATTTTAATGGTTCTATTACCACACTAATAATGTTATACCATAATGATAAGATATAAGTCTATATTATTCCTAAAATCTTAGAAAAACGAATGTATATTTACAACAGAAGCTATATTTACAACAGAAGCTTTCATTTTGCATCAATTGCATTTGCAAGTACGTTCACTCACTTTGAAAATGTGCACATCAAAGAAAGTTCTCACTACTTTGTCATAAAAGCCTTAAATTATGCTAATTTTGTTCTAAATAAGCTTTCAGTAAATTACCATATTCATAGTAACATCAGTTTCTCAGAAAACGCAGCAATTTCTGGCAGATTGGTAAAATGCATCAATTAATTCTTAACAAGATACAGGTTTCCCTTCCTCCCTAAAAACATTTATCAGTTTGGAATTACCTCATCATTTTAACTCGTCAAACAAAATTACCACTCTTGTTTTTATTACAGGCCTTATAATTACTATATTTTTTTTTTTTCAGAAAACTATAATCACTATTTCAGCATCTGTTACAATCTATAAAGCACCTCTACCTTCCAGTATTTACAGCCATAAAATATACATTTGTTTTCATAACAACATGGCCATCCAGCTGGTGAGTATATCTACCACTAATCCTCAACTCTTTAACTTAACTCTACAAGTCCTGGAATGTGCAAGTAAAACAAACAATACAGGAAGATTCTTACAATGATCAGTCCAGGAATGCATCATAAAGCTGGGGATAAATTTCCAACAATAACATCTCTATAGATTATCTATAAATTAACATAATCAATTATCCAGAATTAAATACCGAGCATTTCATTAAAACAAGAGGGTTCGTAACCATTTACTTTGTAATTAAGGGTCATCTTAAAGATTGCAATGGACCTTTCCAGAGTTTACAGTTTTATGTAAATTGGCTTAAACCTGTTATCCAATTGATACATAGTCACAGGTTGACCTGGTTTGCACAAAGAAACACATGGTTATGTTTGTGATACTGTTTATGAGCAGTTGACCTAGCATTGAATGGAAAAGGTGTGGCTAAATGTTCCACTACGAAAAACCAGAAAGGTCCATTACCTTCATTCACCTCTTGCTTATTACAGAACTTGTTTATACAACCAGAGGAACATTATAACTTAAGGTAATCACATATAACTATTGCAACTATCTTCATTGCTTACTCAGTCAAATGAGAGCAGTGTACACTACAGACAAACAGTGTGACCTTCACCTAAGCTATATCAAACTCCAAAACAGGGGAGGGGCCAAAGATGACAGTTATTTAGTCACATATAAAAGTTAATTAGTTATAAAATAACAGCCAGTAAAACAAGGGTCCATGGCAAAAGGTAGAAAACTAAAGATAAAGATCACCTTGACCTCAGTTCAAAAAAGGTACTAGTACATAATTATTATACCAACCCTCTAAGATTTTTGTCAATAAAATTACTTGTTAAGAATTACCTCCCTTGTTCAAGCCTGTACACTGTGTGTCTCTGATATTAGTATCAGCTATACCGTACCTCTATCATGTATTACTTAAAACTTAATGCTAATAGCCAAAATGGTAAAATTTACCTTTTATAGCATTATTCTGTGGTTTTATTGAAACATTTTGTCACAGACACATTCATCTTGGTATATCCTGAGCTTAAAGTTTCATGTTAGGCAGCAAGTTAGGGAGTCATTTTACAATGGTTTTTGCTATGATGGTATGAACTGACTAGGTTTTTAACTGGAGACCTCCATTATTAAAGGTAGATCTTGTATAACAAGGCTTCTGCTGCTGTCTTGGTACCTTATGTTGCCAGTAACAGATAAAATCCAGTCAATCTGATCCCAGAGATAGCATAAAATATGTTACTAGTTTAATGGTGAACAGTGTAGCAGATTTGAAAAAAAAACATAATTAAAACTTCAGGCATAAATTAGTTATTAAAAATGATAATTTAATGGAAGAGGTTAAAAAGCCACTTGTCTACACAACACCTGCTGTTTCAAAGGAGCAACTCTTTTACAAGGTGTGGCTAATTTCTAAAACTTTAAACCATTAATTCTAAAACAAAAAATATACTTTTAAACACATTTCATTTTAAACACTATATAAAAACACTTGAAACAAAATTTCACAATTTCTTCATTCATAATGGAAATTTTTGTTGTTTTTCCTGCATCATTCAAGGGGAATTAATCTTGAATAGCTAAGACACTCATACATGTTGTAGTTACCTCCCTTTTCATGAATATAACACAATACAATAATGAAATCTGCAGCAGTGTATGACAGCATGTCATCTCAACAGTGTGACAACCAATATAACAGACAAAAAATTTCTTTAGCAGCATACATATACTTTTGATATCAGCAATATCCCACAGGCAAAAGTATCGGACCTGGGAAGAAAAAATATGACCAGATTGATAAAAACTAGAAATGTGTCCATAGGACACGGATGCCCCCACACGCCACTGTTCTGTCAATCTTATGACTCTAGGTCAAATATTTTTTGGACTACATGTGCCACAAGTTGAAAACAAAAAATCAACAAAGGGCCATAATTCTGTTAAATTTGTTCGCAGCAAAAATTCATTCCTTTACTACCATCTACACATTAAGGTTGTTCATCCCTGGAAGTTTAAGCAAAATCTGCCATCCGGTTTAAGAGGAGTTGCGTTCACAAAATTTCTACAGAGTATATAGTGAAAAAATCAACAAAGGGCCATAATTCTGTTTAATTTGGTTGCAGCAAAAATTCCTTCCTTTACTGCCATCTACACATTAAGGTTGTTCATCCCTGGAAGTTTAAGCAAAATCTGCCATCCGGTTTAAGAGGAGTTGCGTTCACAAAATTTCTACATAGTATATAGTGAAAAAATCAACAAAGGGCCATAATTCTGTTAAATTTGGTCGCAGCAAAAATTCCTTCCTTTACTGCCATCTACACATTAAGGTTGTTCATCCCTGGAAGTTTAAGCAAAATCTGCCATCCGGTTTAAGAGGAGTTGCGTTCACAAAATTTCTACATAGTATATAGTGAAAAAATCAACAAAGGGCCATAATTCTGTTAAATTTGGTCGCAGCAAAAATTCCTTCCTTTACTACCATCTACACATTAAGGTTGTTCATCCCTGGAAGTTTAAGCAAAATCTGCCATCCGGTTTAAGAGGAGTTGCGTTCACAAAATTTCTACATAGTATATAGTGAAAAAATCAACAAAGGGCCATAATTCTGTTAAATTTGGTCGCAGCAAAAATTCCTTCCTTTACTACCATCTACACATTAAGGTTGTTCATCCCTGAAAGTTTAAGCAAAATCTGCCATCCGGTTTAAGAGGAGTTGCGTTCACAAGATTTCGGGACGTACGGACAGACGGACGGACACTCGGACGGACAAGTGCAACGCTATATGCTTCCACTCTGTGGGGGCATAAAAAACCTGTGTTCATCTTAAAAGTGTCAAAAAAACCAAAAAAATGTAAATAATGACCCCCTTTAAAATATACTATAAGTTAAGAGTATATATCTTAACTTATAGTATATTTTAAAGGGGGTCATTATTTACATTTTTTTTTGGTTTTTTGACACTTTTAAGATGAACACAGGTTTTTTTTATCAATCTGGTCATATTTTTTCTTCCCAGGTCCGATACTCTTGCCTGTGCAATATCCTACAAATAATGTAGAATGATGTTGCACAAGAATATATAAAAGTCAGGCTACAAAACAAAGGCATAAGCCATTGTTAAATATATTCAGATAATCAGTCTTAGACTAGTTAACAGTTAATAAATTATAAAAATATTTCTTTTGTGATTATGACATACACCAGACATTCTGGGTAGCAAAATAAAAATAATTCTTAAATCTGCAATAACAATATAACTGATCACTAACTCTGATATGATTCTATTTTCTATGTCAATGTTTATTCTAAAGGTTATAATAATGCCAACGTTTATGATTGTATTTTAGTCGCGTCACGACAAAACCAACATAGTGCGTTTGCGACCAGCATGGAACCAGACCAGCCTGAGTATCCGCGCAGTCTGATCAGGATCCATGCTGTTCACTATCAGTTTCTCTACTTGGAAAGCGAACAGCATGGATCCTGATCAGACTGAGCGGATGCGCAGGCTTAGTCTGGATCCATGCTGGTCGCAAAACACTATGTTGGTTTTGTCGTGACTCGGCTCATTTAAAGTATTTCAAGAGATATCAAACACAATGAGTTTCAACTCCTACAAAAATGATTTTTTCTTCTTCTTTCATTCTATATTTAGCTAAGTTAAGCTCAAACATTTCTATATTTACCTCAGTAACTCAAAAAAGAAGCAAAAACAAACTTGTTTGAATAACTTAAAATAAAAATAGATGATCATTCTAGCTGGTAAAGATCTGTTCATTGGTTCATGCCATTCATGGGTCAGAGAGGGTTTATCAATTTTAATTCTATTTTAAGTCCAGTGGCCCCTAATATAGCAACATACTTGACAGAGAATTGATTATCAAAGAATGCAGTTTTTCAGTGGGTATATCCATTTCAATAAAAGGAAGGTGTTCAAACTTTATTTTTATTTTAGGTAACTTTAGTGTCCTCAAAAAGTGGGCTAAAGAAATTCATATGATTAGATTTGTAAGAGGGCCACAACATCATAATCTTCATGCCTGCAGGTGATCGCACATTTCATAACTCAGAGATTATCTCCCATTTTTGAACTGGTGACCTTTTTAAGGGGCACTTGTTAACCTTCTCAAAAAGCCCAACTTCATGCAAAGCTAAAAATAAGAGAAATTGAATCATTCAATTACTGGTATCAACAAGAGCCACCGCCGGGCGGGGGCAACGCTCGACTTTTTACTTTTTCTAAACGCAAACATAAAAAGGTTTGAACATATATTGATGTTTCCTTTTTATAAATTTAGTTGGTCTGTCTTGTCACATTAGTTTTGTTTATATATTTTGTATATATATGAATAGAAACATTAAGCATATTTCTAAAAATAGCAACAGTACGCAATTTCTAAAAATAGCAACAATGACGCAATTTCTAAAAATAGCAACAATGACGCAATTTCTAAAAATAGAAAAAAATGACGCAATTTCTAAAAATAGAAACAATGACGCAATTTCTAAAAATAGAAAAAAAATGATGCAATTTCTAAAAATAGAAACAATGACGCAATTTCTAAAAATAGAAAAAAATGACGCAATTACTAAAAATAGCAACAATGACGCAATTTCTAAAAATAGAAAAAAATGACGCAATTACTAAAAATAGCAACAATGACGCAATTTCTAAAAATAGAAAAAATGACGCAATTTCTAAAAATAGAACAAAAATGACGCAATTTCTAAAAATAGCAACAATGACACAATTTCTAAAAATAGAAAAAATGACGCAATTTCTAAAAATAGGAAAAAATGACGCAAATTCTAAAAATAGCAACAATGACGCAATTTCTAAAAATAGAAAAAATGACGCAATTTCTAAAAATAGAACAAAAATGACGCAATTTCTAAAAATAGCAACAATGACACAATTTCTAAAAATAGAAAAAATGACGCAATTTCTAAAAATAGGAAAAAATGACGCAAATTCTAAAAATAGCAACAATGACGCAATTTCTAAAAATAGAAAAAAATGACGCAATTTCTAAAAATAGAAAAACATGACGCAATTTCTAAAAATAGAAAAAAAATGAAGCAATTTCTAAAAATAGAAAAAAATGACGCAATTTCTAAAAATAGAACAAAAATGACGCAATTTCTAAAAATAGAAAAAAAATGAAGCAATTTCTTAAAATAGAACAAAAATGACGCAATTTCTAAAAATAGAAAAAAAATGAAGCAATTTCTAAAAATAGAAAAAAATGACGCAATTACTAAAAATAGAAAAACATGACGCAATTTCTAAAAATAGAAAAACATGACGCAATTACTAAAAATAGAAAAAAATGACGCAATTTCTAAAAATAGAAAAACATGACGCAATTTCTAAAAATAGAAAAAAATGACGCAATTTCTAAAAATAGAAACAATGACGCAATTTCTAAAAATAGAAACAATGACGCAATTTCTAAAAATAGAACAAAAATGACGCAATTATATACATGTATATATATGTATATATATATATATATTTTGATATATATATATTTGATATATATATATATATCTATATATGTATATATATATATATATTTATATATATATATATATATATACCTGCATATATGTATATATATACACACACACATTTATATATATATTTATATATAATACATATACTATACATACACACACACCAATAAATGCACAATCTGAGAAAATTCAGTAATATAACCTTCAAGGTCAAGGTCATTAAAGAGCCCAAGCAAATTTGGGTTTGATAAACAACAAGGTCTGGTCCTTAAGAATGTTCTGTTATAATATGAAGTTTATCCCTTCAAAAATAGCAAAGTTACAGTCAGTTACTGCCAAAACAATGAAAATTTCAATAATTTGACCTTCAAAGGCAATGTCATTAATGAGTGAAGGTCAAGGTCTTTCGGTATATTTTTAACAGTTATCTTTGAAGATTATTATGTTCAAGTTTGAAGACAATCCATTCAAAAATAACAAAGTAACAGCCAATAACAGCATGAACAAGCAAAAATTGGACTTTTAACCTTGAAGGTCAAGGTCATTTATGGATGAAGGTCAAGGTTAGTGTGGTCTACTGAAAGGTCTTGTCCCAAGGGTTGTTGTGGCCAAGTATGAAGACAATACACCAAGAAATAAAAAAGTTATGATCCAGGTACAAGTTTTCGGACGGCAACGGCAACGGCAACGGCAACGGAGACGGCAACGGCAACGCCGACCTGACTATAACAATACCTCTACTTTTTTTTTCAAAAAAAAAAAAGTCGAGCTAAAAATGAAACATGTACTTATGTGTGAACAATTTCAATGTCAAAATCCTATGTCAACAAATTATCAATACAAAGTTGTACAATATTTAATTCTTCTTCTATAGGTTATATATATATTAAATCTTAGATAGGTAGCTGATTAACAAAGAGGTATTAAAATATCTATTGAGATCAAACAGAGCTGAAAAAATGCACCGGCATAATCTAACTTATCATCTTATAGTGTGTCTATAGTTATATGTTGATGTTCTTTTGTAATTTATTTATTGTATAAATAAATATAATCTCTCACTTAATACATTGTTATAATAACAACATAAAATAGCCCTGCAGATATAATGAATTAAATGTGTATTTATAATATATATATATATATCAGTGAAAACAGTAGCTGATGCTATGAGGTACTAAAATTGTTTCCTGTAACCTAGATGTGAGTTACCTATAGATGAAGACAAATTAAGTACAGAGCACTTTGTCATGTTAACTGACAGATGTGACGTCACTAAAATGCAGTTAAATGCTGGGATATCGAAACAACAAGTTTGTAACTCAAATGTTTTATTTGGCTCAATATACATTTCTTCCAGACATACATGAAATAAAGCCAGTCAATGCCAAGTTTTATCTGTACTGGGTACTGGAGAACAAAAACATTTTATCTTCCATCTTTTACCACCCTATAACAGTATAATGGACTTATTCTTCTTGAAGCAGAATATTATTAATATGAGGGATTTTGATATCAAAATGATAATAGAACAAGATGTGGCAGTCCACTCCCTGAAACTGCCTGAAACTGTTTCTTTGTTTTATTAAATTATAAGTCGTTCTCAACACCTTTTTTTGTCATATTCTCAGCATTCATTCAAAATAATTGGCAATCCTGGATAACCAACAAGTAAATATTTATTTATAATGCAAGTGACTGTTTGCTAAATCCTACACAGCAGTGATAAGACATATAACCATTAAACTCAATGTCTCAGATAAATCATCACATGCCCAGGGACCAAACCTGCAACCCCAGTGGATAACAAATATGATGGGATTCACAATATGTATTGCATACTTTGATGAAACGCGATGTATATTGTGGTTCTTATAGTGTGATGCAATATCATATGTATCACGACATTGACTTTCAGACTTTATCTTTTATCTATTTAAAAACTTGGTCATTTGCCCCCTTGTACAAATCAGATAGCCTTGTGTTTTGATGCTCTTTCTATAACTTATCTGAGAAAAAAGCATTCCGAGGTCAGCAAAACTAAAATGCATCCAGACAAATTTTCTATGGACTGGAAGTCATGATATGTAACATGAAATGTAGAATACATATAGGAAAATTATTGTATACATTAAAATTCTCAGGGGACAAATAACTGACAATAATATCTAGATGAAATGCCAGTACACAATTTATTCTTGTTGCCTTGCTTACATAATGGACACACTCAAAATACAGAAGTCATAACAGATATCAACATGAGAAATCAAACAGCCCAGAAAGTCTGGCAAGAAATGTTACAATAGGGAACGATCTGAGATCAGCATCGTATACGTCACTGATAAGAGACCTGTTCTAAAAATAGCCACATATCGATAACTTTCGGACAAGGAAACTGGTTAATCTACATGTAGATTATACAACATGTAATGGTTACGAATACTTTTATTCACATTTCTCTCAATGGAAATGATGTTCCTGGAGTTAAACTTGCGTAAAGCATGATTGAGATGGTTTAAAACCATCAGGAAAATAAAGATGATATGGTGAAAAAGAAATAACTTTAACTTTCGGGGCAATACTTTCCCTGCATGTCAATTTCACAGGGACCCAGCACAGTGTTGGGATAGTGTAAAAAAGTAATTCTAGAAAAAAAAATATACTGTATATATAATATATAGACAGTATATTTTTTTTTCTAGAATTACTTTTTTACACTATCCCAACACTGTGCTGGGTCCCTGTGGTCAATTTGAGAAAAATGCCGGCGCTTGGCAATTTGTTTTTGTTTCACTGTTTATCAAAATTAGAAATGGTGATATGATATGGTATGATTTTAAGAAATTGGGACTAAAAATGAAAAAGTATCTTTCTGTACCAGATATACCGTACAAAATTTTGTTTATATGTAAAATACGCAGATCGGAGAAGTCATGAATCTATCCACCAAAGTGCTACGAGTATTAGATTAATGACTATAATATCTTAAATTAATGGAAGTGGCTAGCCGTACGGGCCCGTACGGCTAGCCAAAAGTTCTAGCCGTACGTGAGTCACGTACGACTAGCCAGGACATACTGGCATGGCTAGCCGTACAGCACTTTTCAAAAATATATGGAAGGCGAAAGTGCATATGTTAATTATGACTTAAAGCGAGGATTTTAGTCAAGAATGTTCACTTTTTAGAGATTAATCGACGCGTTGGCTACAGTAAAGAATGTACTTTAATTGTCATCTCAAGACGTCGAATAAAGATAGCGTTTGGTTGCAGTTAAATAACATCAATTGAAATAGTTTACAAAATTTTGATGATAATCCTTTTTTGTTTCATTAAATTAAATTCTAAAATTGAAAAAAAAAACACCGAAAATAATTGTTGTTGGGCTCTGATAATTGCATCAATTACCGTCGGTATAGAAGTTTGTCCATCGTCCATCATTAAGGAAAGTTTGCATTATTAAATTATTTTTCTTTTTCACCGTTTTTTCTAATATTCTTTAAATTTATTTATTTATTTATTCCCCTCCGATCATTATTTATTCGATCCATGTGCTTAACAGATTTAACAATTCATCTTTCATACAAATCATAAGCATGAAAATTAAGGACGTTATAACATCCAACTTTGACACTTAATTTTA
Organism: Ruditapes philippinarum; assembly: GCF_026571515.1. NCBI lineage: Eukaryota > Metazoa > Mollusca > Bivalvia > Venerida > Veneridae > Ruditapes > Ruditapes philippinarum. Next base: position 147,712 of record NW_026862019.1, on the reverse strand, counting down.
TAAAACTAGATTATACAACGCTTACTCGTATTCATATTTTATTTTTTTTGCAAAATTGCGGAGCATCTTTATTAAAGTGAACAAACTAGGACAAATGCGGAGATTTGATTAAAATCGTCGTTTAAAAACACAAAATAACATATGCATTTTCCACTTCCATATATTTTTGAAAAGTGCCGTACGGCTAGCCAATACAGTTTGTCCAGGCTAGTCGTACGTGACTCACGTACGGCTAGAACTTTTGGCTAGCCGTACGGGCCCGTACGGCTAGCCACTTCCTAAATTAATTCTTTAATAATTTTAGAATACGCAAAACTCTGCATTTTTCCTATTTTACCTAATAAAAAATGCCGATTCTAGTAGTTACTTTATCAGAAATAATGTATACGTACATGCATGCTTGCATGTATATTTAAACTGAATTGACAATTGAGGTCCGTGATTTAACATACACTGTTTACGTATAGACAATAAAATACATTTGTTCTTTATTTTATGTCTCACACAAAATATTTGTTGTTAAAATCATCGCCAATTTAGAATTACTGGTGCATTTTGTAAACTTCGCCTCATCAATCAAAAGAGTCAAACTTTTTTTCTGCCTGAATGTCAAAAACCGTTTTATTGACAAGTATAGAGGGCAAAGCAGATTGTGACATATGTTTAAATTTAACTTTTCAAAAGTACAGTGTGTAGTTGTCCATTTTCTTTTCACTCTAAATTCCATTTCCAACTTGTTTGCATTCTACAATTTCTTAAAATATTGCATGTAAACAAAGTAAATATACGCTGATTAACATCATGTATAGTGTGAACTCCCTAATCCCTTGTCCGAAAGTCAGTACAGGTGATGTAGTGGTGATAAGGTAAAATCTATTTTTAGAACAGTGTTACCTTCAGATCGAAGGCTATTGTAATTTATCAACAGCTTTACCTGTGGTCCCAGTTCAAGTAGCTGACCTCATTCAACCTGCCCCTCACTGCTAAGGAACCATATTAATTCCTAAGGAATAAATTTATTAGCAATAAGGCCAGAACACTCAATAAAAATAATGTCTTGAAATGCAGCCTCACAATCAAACCATGAATATATAATTACTTATTATTTATAATAATTATTTATTTTCATATATCAAAAGTAGACAGTTGATGCTCAAAATTTAAGAATCATAAATCTGTTTTCTCAGCCAATTCTTGATTATTTCCATTTTTCTTCTTAATAAAATTGTTAGGTTACCTGCGATTAGTGATGTTGAAAATCTGAGGTTACCTGTGTGCTGGTAACATATTGATGTAAATGAGGGAAAACATTGCACAGAATAATGGCCTGTTTACAGGTAGCTATGGCAAGTGTAGGAACTTTTTTACTGGCAAATCCTGATCAACAATCAAATCAACTAGCAGACAAGCTTTAAAGTAGGCAATATCTTAAACAATAAAATCTCCCCAGTTATTTTTAAATACACTCATAGTGTATGGTAAACACAGGTAAATACTGAACTTTGGGTAGTTGAATTCTGCTCAGAAAAATCTCTGTTCATGCAAATTGGCCATTCCATCATATCAAATAGTTAGCATAATTTCCAGCTCAATTCTCTAAGAGAAAAACTTGTATGCAGGATAAAGAGAGGAAACTTTATTAAACTTCAATCATTTTATTCCAGCCTACTTCATCAATATCAGTAATTTTGTCATTGATTTTCTACAAGACAATTTATTTGACAAGACCAGCCATATTGCACAGGATAGAAATACATCAATATGTAAATAATCCCCCCTCCTACTGCTTATTTCATTATCCTTTAATGTTTAAAGTATTTCTCAAGAAATGTTTTTTGCCATATGTACTTTCTGACAATTTTGCTTTTTAATGGAAATCGTGACATTGACAGTTAAATGCTCTATAGGCAACATGACAAAATAACGCGGAGGCGGCCAGGACATTAATTTTAGAAAGTTCTACAAGTCTTAAACTGTAACAGTCATTTCTAAACTGACTTTCCCTGCATGGACTTGTCCTTCATACTTCATTTTGATACAGACTTTTAATTTTTAAGGCAGGGTAGGGTGTTTATTCATATCTGAGGCTATACAGATGACTGCTAACAAAAACAACCATCATTTGGACATTGGTCCAAGATATTTCCTAATCTACAGGCTTAAAATTTATAACCAATTTTAACAGCATTTCAATCAATGATATAAATCGTCAATCTGTTAAATAATAACAACCCTGTAAGGCGTTTCACGATGAAAATTTGGGAGTTGGTTAGCCAACAATATAGAACTTGGGGAAGACTAAAGTGCCCGCTGATCTTGCAGGTCTGCACCAGCATGAGTAAGTATGCATCAACAGGTGAACGGTAAAATGTTTCCAGGTTTTCAGAAGAAAGTTATAAAGTCAATATCATCTTAATGATCATCAATATCATTATGAAGAGATAACAAGAATAATGCTTTTATAGAATAATGCTGGTATTGCTTTTAATCAATAATTGAATATTAAAAAGCTTCAAGAGAATGAAAATCTATCTTCATTTATTCTTATATTGTCATTCCCTTTATAATTTAAAATTATGTCTTACCCTTGAAGTATTGATTTTGAAAGAAACGTTGTTAGCAAATTAAGTTAACAACATACAAATTGGTTAAAAGCCACTAGTAATTCTCGCTAAATTACCAGTCTCTTTTCCTACAAAATATGCTACATCAAATGAGCCGCGTCACGACAAAACAAACGTAGTGCGTTTGCGACCAGCATGGATCCAGACCAGCCTGCGCATCCACGCAGTCTGATCAGGATCCATGCTGTTCGCTATCAGTTTCTCTACTTGTAATAGAGTTGGTAAGCGAACAGCATGGATCCTGATCAGACTGCGGGGATATGCAGGCTGGTCTGGATCCATGCTGGTCGCCAACGCACTATGTTGGTTTTGTCGTGACGCAGCTCAAATGTTCTAGTCATGTAGGAAACCTCTCTAGTGAAATCCAATCACACTGAAGATCTATATATTTATTTCTTGGCAAGAGATTTCTCCCATATGCTGGGTATACAGTTAGTATTATACACACTAAAGAATGCTAACTAATCATAGAACTACATTTCTATAGCTCAATCTTTGAATATATAAGAATTTATGAAAACATTCATTTTTAAAGTTTGAGCTTCTTTCCATATAACTTAAGCATGATATACCATATGGAGTTGAAATGAGCAAGTTAGAAAATTAAGCTTCAATTAATTAAACTGGATAAACGGTCAGCAGGGAATAATATACTGCATTTTTCCAATGTAAATATATCAAATATCAAAATTTATAATGAGGTTTCCATGCCAATCTTGCTGTATTTTTTTTGTGATTTTCAAGCTTTCACTTATTCTAATTGCAAGAATGTCATTCTTGTGACATTAATCCTGTTTCATAATGAAGGCAATTTGAGTCTGAGACAATCAATAAAGTATTCTGCCATAGTTTGCAGGTTTGAACAGGCAGATGAGCCGCGTCATGACAAAACCAACATAATGGGTTTGCAACCAGCATGGATCCAGACCAGCCTGCGCATCCGCGCAGTCTGATCAGGATCCATGCTGTTCGCTATCAGTTTCTCTACTTGTTATAGGGTTTGTTAGCGAACAGCATGGATCCTGGTAAGACTGCGCGGATGCGCAGGCTGGTCTGGATCCATGCTGGTCGCAAACGCACTATGTTGGTTTCGTCATGACACGGCTCAAATATACTTCCCAATCTCCTTGCCTGGAGTGTTCATTAAGTTGTAAATTGACCATTGTCTTATCTAATGAGATACAGAACATCATTATAAGTTATATGATCTCTTCAATCTAGCAGATAATAAAATGAGACCTAACTTATACTGAAAGCTACCAGACAGATATAACATTGAAATTGAAATCCCTTTGACAAGATACAAAGTTATGAATAGGGAAATTAAATTTGAGAGAAAGCCATCCAATATTAATACAAGTACATGTAACTGTCCGGGCATAGAGATAACTCCACTGGTTCCTTAAAAAAATTAAAATGCATGAAAGACAACTTTAAAGAAAAGAAAATCAACTATGGAGAGAGAAACAGTTTTTTCTGAGATAAATTGTATTTCCATGATCACTTGATAAATAGTTAGGCTAAATCCACAAAAATATACAACTTGTGCTAATCTCTTATAATGCAGCTCATGATATCATGTATATTATAGAATTCTAAAATCAAAGCTATTTAAGTTGCCTTCAAAGACTAAAATTTCCTTTCAAGCTGCCTAATCTGTGAGTTTTTTAACATGACTATAATTTACAAGACATGCAACCGCTTTATAGCATGAGTAAATGAGGTTTTACAAGATAAGTATCAACTTAATTTTATCAAAATAAACCTTTTCCCCACAAAAACATGTTTTCTTCGCCTGACTTATATATAATATTTGCAGAAACTTTGATTTATTTAATTCAGCTGTAAATTACATAAAAGAACATAGTTTTACTTGAGTTACTTGGTTAATGAAATACAACACATAATTTAAATTCTCTTTAATAACCAATCACTGTGACAATGTATTATGATATTTACCGTATATTATGAAATTATATTAAACAATTACAAAATTGTATTGTCACAAGGAAAGTTGACAACATTATTTTAATTGGTTTTAGTTAGCATATACTGTGAGATCATTTTATAACACTCTGTTACACTTTTCCACTGTACAATCTGGAAACATATTTGGACTTTCCCCTGTACAATATTATACAATTATTGACTAGTGAGCCATTGAATATGATGTGATATTCACCGGCAGATGACATATTGACCGAGGCGATCATCTAAGCCTAGGTCAATATGACTTTCTGCTGGTGAATATCACAGCATATTCAATGACTCACTAGTCAATTATTATTTTATTATATGAATAGGCTAAGACTTTTTTAAAAATCACAAAAAGTACAACCTTACATACATGTACAAATTTTGCCTCGTTGAAGCGTGGGAAAAAAGACGCACGTGTTAGGCGTGCAACGACTACTTGAACGCTGCGCATTCAAAAGTAATTCAAGTTTATACTCATCATTGCTTTGTAGCCTTTAAGTATAATAGTAAAGTAATGATATTTTAATCAAGAAATATGCCATAAGGAACAAAATACAACAATTGTTTTTTAACAGACACGCGTAATTAATAGTCTACGGTGTATGGTCATTGAATATGAGTCTCAATCTATTTTTAGACTGGGAAAATCCAATTCAGCCAGTGAATATGATACTACACCCAGTGAATATGATTTTATAAAAAGTTCTGTTGACTACTGTTTGGACCAATGAGATTGCAGCTATATCTAGATCATATAATAAAGAACTATATTTGGAGTTTCCCCTGTATAATATGAAAAGATATTTGAACCTTCCCCGGTACAATATGGAAATATATTTGAACTTTCCCCTGTGTAATATGGAAATATATTTGGACATTCCCCTGTACAATATGGAAATATATTTGGACATTCCCCTGTACAATATGGAAATATATTTGAACAAGTACAAAGCTGACAGTCATATATTGCAGAAGAGTCTCCCGTTAGGCAAAAAAAATGTGGTTCAGGGGACACCATTGAAAAAGTTAGGGAAGGTCTAAGGTAGGTCAAGGGGCCTTTTTAGAAAAAATGATTGGGGGGGGGGGAATATGTCATTCTGTTCATTTTCCATCATCTTACTTAATATTCTTTCAAGCAATCCTAAAAATGTTGTCTTTTTGTACAATATATAATAATAAGACCAGTTTTTTATAATGTATAGTCTGATAAAATATAGAATTGCCACAGTAATTATATCCTTTGATGTTCATATAATATCAAATCAAGTATTAATAATTCATATACAATGTGGGGTCATCAGGGGAGGAATTTCAATATAAAACTATAACACTATGACTATTATTATAAAAATAGTTCTTTGCATGAAGCAGTTTCAGCATTGTCATCATGACATGTAAACATTATACTATACTTAATGACTTTAAAAAGACACACAATGCATTACAAAAGCACTTATATTATAGTCTCACTTTTAAACATTTTTTTAATATTTTCAGTTGTTAAGTTTGTCCTTGATAAACTATTAAGTACAGTAAGTCATATGATATATATTTGAAATCATTCTGTGTTATTTGTTATTTGTGTTGACAACATATAATACAGATGTAAGTTTTCAAAGTCCCTCAGTATAAATCGTTATTCTATATATATAATATAATATAGATCTATATCCTTAAAAATGATTGTTATATGGAGTGAATTAATCTAGTTGGCAGCCTTTATCATGTTAAGCTGTAGGAAGAAAATGACATTATCTGGCAGTGACAGTACTTGGCCGACATTTCTACCAGATAATTTTTTCTCAGATATATGATTATCCCCGCAGAAACCTTTCTCTTATAGTCATCAATTACATCAACATACTTTCATGTTGATTCAAAAGCTTTATCCTCATTTTCAGTATAATTTGACATTATAAAAAGGCTTTTAGAGAAAGAGAGGAGTGGTGTATATTGTAAATCAAAGTACAGTATATACATGACAAATGTGCTTCAGGATAATATATCATAGCACGGTTCATACTGATAACAAACTCTTCACATTTTAAGTTACAACCATCAAGTTTGATATAAACCTATATATCATGCCATATATCAATGACAATCATATCTATATATATTAGTTAAAATAAGACTTATTGTCAAACAGTAAAACTCCTGCATATTCTGTACATTGATATTTTCGTAATTCTTAGAGGTTTGTCAAAAAAATCATGTACATGTTGTACTTTTTTTAAAAATTGTAAGACTTTGTTCAACTAATACTGTTTGTTTGTTTCATTTTACGCCATTTCCCAACAGTATTTCAGTCATATAGGCAGGTAGTTTCCTGGAGAGTTACACCAGTACTAGACTACCTTCCTCCCCGCTAAACTATCAACTAATGCACTTAGTATCTTATTGCAACTGAAAAATATCAAAATAAAGGATGCATATTTATAATTAATTATGGTCATGTGTCGCCATAGCAATTGCAAATACTTTAATAATTTTCTAAATAAAAAGAGTATTTTATATGGTTCTCTAATACCCTAATTTAGGAAAATATAGAAAGTATTTTCTAAGTTATTGTGTAATTGGATTATTTCTATATCTTACTTAAAGTCCTTATTGTTTATCAAAACAATTTCGAAAAAAAAAAAATTTATGTTGTCCTTTGCTTCAATGATCACACAAGAGATAACATCAAACTGTAACATTTCATGAAGGTAACTTGAATGTATTTGAAACATTTCAAAGTAATTAGAGAAAAGCTTCGACATGTAAAGGTATTGATATTAACAGACTCTTAAGCATTCATAGATCCAAACTTTGCTAGGAAAACAATACTGCTTTTTTTTCTTTATTTGTTAAAGTGAACAGACCATCAAGTTTTATTTTTCTAGGAATCCATCATGGACCATCAGTACATACTTTCAAATGTTGCCCAATTTGTTGTAAGTCTTGTTGTTTTAATGTTATAAAGTTCTGAAACATTTGTTTCATACATAATCTTTATAGATAAAACTAAAATATATCTACCTTGGTTGGGTAATTAATATATACAGGGTCTTTTTTCTTTAAATTTCAACCTTCAAAGAAATTGTGTTAACTACATCCACCAGATATAGATTTATACACTTAAAGAACATTAGGAATTATGAAGAAAAAAATTCTAAAAAGATCAGAGACAAAATAATGTTTAGAGTTCCAACCAATGAAAAAAAGTTTAATATAAGAAACCTAGGTTATTCTGACTTATATCATATGATTTGTGATAAAAGTATGCATTATAGGGAAGTTCAAACGTAACTTTCTTATGTGTTTATTTGTTGGGTTTAACATCACACCAAAATTCAGTGTATCATTTCAGTTACAAACAGGCACCCGAGTAAGAACCCTGACCTTCCGCAAGGTATCTGATATTTTTCTCAAATAAAAAATCTGAAGACGCTGACACAGCTTGAACCTACAACAGTGAGAGGTTGGTGGTTCAAAGTCAACAACCTTTTAAACCACTCAGCCACGGACACTACAACTGTCTTATAATGTAAGATTTCAAATATTTATCAGAATTATAATTAGTTTTTTTTTTCAACAATACCATAAATTTATAGACCAGCAAAATCTGACTTACTTGTCGATTTTACCTGAAGCATATTTACAGGGATGTTATTCACTTGATTAAAGTGTTCAAAATATGCACACATAAAACTATCTGATTAAAATATATTCAGACTAACTAAGTCAATTTTATAAGTGTCAGCAAAAAGCACTGTCCAACCACACAATAGTAATTAAAATTGAACAACTCATTAAGTGTTATCATTGAATAAGCAAGGTGTTTCCATAAAAAATATTTTTAAGTGTTTAACTTTAAGTATACAAAATACAATACCAAAACATTACAAACTTTATTTGTATTAAATTTAACAAACAGAACTACATAGTGCCAGGTAATTATTTAAAATATAACTTATAAGCATAAAAAGGAAAATATGCAGAAGTCAGCATGTCTGAAATATTCACACACCATATTTAAAAAGGGCTATTGATATGACACGTAAAAGACTACTGCATCTTTATACTTTAACTGTTGAAGAGGCTACATCATCAAATAAATAAAGGAAAAAAATAACATTATTGATTACTATAATAATGTCTAGCACCAGTCAACTGAAGCCCTAGCCTATACTCATAAGAAAGTGTCAGGGAAATGAAACATGGTTTAACTTTTGCCTGTCTTTGTATGCTGAGTCAATGTGGAAGATTTATTTTTGCATAAAAATAGAGAGGGGCATGTTTAGCTAAATTTGTGGGGACAATAAACTGGGAATTTACAAACCTAACACTAAACAATGCTATAAGATTCTGGCTTTCGTATTGATTTATTCAACTTTGTTTTTTTTAAGATCTTTTATCTGGTGGTATTTTCAGTGACTGGTCATTGAATACCATGAAAATTTCTACAATTAGTAGAAAACATTAATATTAATCTTCCTTTACCTTAAAATGACAAAAACTGCTTCATAATACAAATGAAAAGATCAAAGGAACATATCTAGTTTAGTGGACCCAAGAGGATAAAAATAAACAATATTAGCACACTTGCACATAAGAGGTAACCCCCACATCCCGCTTGGCATATCGATTTCTTAAAATGGCACGATAGCTCAGTTGATTAGACCACTCGCTGTCACTTCTGAGGTCCCGGATTTGATCCTGGGTTACACCCTTGGGATTTTCGGAGACACTTTCAGTGTTTCCCACCTAACTAGAGGTGTACTGGTAACAAATCCATGTAATCCTCGCATGTATCAGTGCTATACAGTGGACATGTAAAAGAACCAAGGGGTCTTTTCAATAAGAGCTATGGACTGGTTCCAAGGATTTCCTTGTATGATTGTATCTCATAGCTGTGTCTGAAGTGACTAGTCTACAGTCATGTCTACCTCCCCGCGAGGGGTTTGACATTAATGGAAGACAGATTGAATGTAACAGAACAGCTTAGTAACAGAAAAACATGCATACCTGGTTATTTCTGGTGTCTGGTTACCTTTTTTATATCCAAACAAAATTATAGCGATGGAAATTAAAATATTTAATAATCATAATGGTCAATTGTAAAGAACAAAAAGAAATTGTTCATTGGAAAGGAGACAGGCTGACATCTGGTTGGGATAAACAGAGGAGGACCGAAAATTGACAAGTAGATAACAGATACCTAGATACAAACTGACAGCTGAGAACTGCTTACATTAGAAATTAAAATAGAACAGGTCTTTAATATTAACAAAATTTTATAATCGGGAACCTATTTTATGTTACAATATTACACAGAAAGATGGTTTTTGGAATTGCCATTTACATAAATTTCTCACGAACCATTTTTCAGAACGGAGTCTGCTGTTAAGATTAACAAACAGGTAAATTTAGATGAAATTATATCCCACCCACTGCTTAACTTTTGATGATTCCGGATCTTACCTTGATTTCGAGGGCTTCAAAGTATTCACGAAGAAATGACACTGGATTTTCTGGTCGGTTGATGCATAACTGCACTATGCACTCCTTCAAAAGTTGTTGAACATTGTGCTTCTGCACATAATTCTCACATTCGCGGAGACTTTGCTCTTCGTCTGAATTTGCTGCCATGTTTTCGCGACCTCTGACCTTCACCTTTGTAAAGAAAATAGAAGAACGACTAATATCTGTTCAGGTTCGGAATTGTGAAATACGGAACAAGTCTTCGTACGTTTCGGTACGTGCTGCCTTGCAATGATTATTTAGCGTATACACAGCAAATTTCCAGCACAACCAAAATATGATAAGCTTTTAAGTAATCCATGTAATCGTAATTTCAAACTGAAATTGAAAAAAGAAAGAAAAAAACAACAATTACTGAAAATTTAGCAAAGTTATAGTACAGGAAACGTCCAAAAACTAATATTTTTTAATTAATTTAAAGATATTTAAGACAATTATTAGAAATATTTAAAGACAATAGTTTCATTTATTTCTTTTCATCTATTTCAAGAGAGCATGATCAGTTTTGCGACTACCTTTAAAGATATAGATATTGAAATGGGAAGTTTGACAAACGAGACAAAATGTCTCTTACAGATAAATTATGAATTGTAAAGAAATTGAAAAGAGATTTCTTTTTAGTCCTGGTAGTTATCAATCGTTATTGCTCTATAGCAAAATATTCTTTAATGTGAAATGAGTTACTAACTATGGAATCGGGTTTTTACATGGATGCGCTCATTAGATATGTTGAAAAATGCAAATTTATGTCAAGCCATTATTTAGAAAAAAGTTGATGCCATCGAATTATCGCCCTGGCCCCAATTTTATTAATTAACTAATGCTCAGCTGTTTACGTAAACTTACGAAGCTTAGAAATATTTTGAATAGAGTATTTCCTTGAAATAACTTTGTAGATTGTATGCATATCAATTAATTGACATTTACAATTAAATTTGCAAATCGTTTGACGACTCTGGCAACATTACTTGGTTCTTGAAATCTTAATTTGATGTCCAGTTTTCTTACAAGTCGAAAGCAATGGTATTTGTTGGATATACTTTTTCTGAAGTCAGAGACACACAAATGCCTGCATGACACTTGGACCTTTTTGTCTTGTCCGGCTTTTATTTGTACCATGATGAGCTCGTTGCCGGTTGTTTTGTGTTGCTGGGTTCATTCCTTAATATTCGCATTGCGCCTAAAACATTTGCTGCTGATAATATTATATAGATATGTTCATGCCATGAACACTCTCACAAAATGCAATATCTGGTGTTTATGATTGACAGTAAAGACCTTTTTAAGGTACTTTCAAAATAAAGAGAGTGTAAAGTTACGTAGTTATGCCCATATTAAAACTTTATTTTGGATCATCATTTAACGTTGTTTCTTTATGGTTAGTATTATAAGAACTTTTGTATTTTCGTCATCAATAGAAAGAGAATATGCAAATAAAAAATAATAAAGAAGGGAAATCATAAAAAGGCACACACAGGAACGTAGGGGTTAGGGACCTAAAGGTCACTTTGAGGATTTGAAAAACAAGGGGGGAAGAGAAACTTACCGTTGACGACAAAAATAGAAGGGTCACAACAATGTAAAGAATAATAATCGTTTGATCAAAATTATATCAATTAGAATTTAAACGAGACGATAAGCCTACTATATTCTTCGTTCAATGAACCTACTGTCTCCATTGTTTAATGTGCCTGCAATCTTCATTGTTTTATGTGTCTTTTGTCTTCATCGTTCAATGTGCCTATTGTCTTCATCGTTCATTGTGCCTACTGTCCTCGTCGTTCAATGAACCCACTGTCCTCAACGGTCAATGACCCTACTGTCTCCATCGTTCAATGTGCTTACTAATGAGCCTACTTTCATCGTCGTGCAATTTGCCTATTGTCTTCATCGTTCAATGAGCCTACTTTCTCCATCGTTCAATGTGCCTATTGTCTTCATCGTTTAATGTACCTATTGTCTCTATCGTTCAATGTGTCTTCTCTTTTTATCGTTTCAATATGCCTATTGTCTTCATCGATCAAGGTGCCTATTGTCTCCGTCGTTCAATAAGCCTACTGTCTCCATCGTTCAACGTGTCTACTCTTTTCATCGTTTCAATATGCCTATTGTCTTCATCGATCAATGTGCCTACTGTCTTCATCGTCCAATGAGCCTACTGTCTTCATCGTTCAATGTGCCTACTGTCTCCATCGTTCAATGAACATACTGTCTTCGTCGCTTATCGAGCCCACTATCTCCATTGTTCAATGGACCTTCAATCTTTATTGTCCAATGAACATATTGCTTTCATCGTTTAATGAGCCCACTGTCTTCATTGTTTAATGAATCTACAATTGTCATTGTTCAATGAACCTACTATTTTCATCGCTCAATGGACCTACTGTCTTCATCGCTCTATGAACCTACTGTCTTCGTCGCACAATGAACTTACTGCCTTCATTGTTCAATGAACCTACAATCTACTTTTTCAATGAACCTACGTTCTGTCTTCATCGCTCAATGACAAAACTGTCTGCATTGTTTAATAAACCTACAATCGTCACTGTTCAATGAACCTACCGTTTTCATCACTTAATGAACCATACTGTCTTCGTCGTTTATTGAGCCCATGTTCCTTACTGTCCAATAAACCTACAATCTTCATTTTTCAATAAGCCCACTGTCTTAATCGCTTATTGAACCTACTGTCTTCATCGCTCAGTGAACTTCTGCCGCCATTGTTCAATGAACCTTTTCAATGAACCTACTGTCTTCACCGCTCAATAAACATACTGTCTGCATCGGTCAATGAACCTACTTTCTTCGTCGTTTATTGAGCCCATGTTCTTCATTGTTCAATGAACCTACAATCTTCATCGCTCAATGAAACTACTGTCTTCATCGCTCAATGAATATCTGCCTTCATTTCATTGTTCAATGAACCTGCTATCGTCATTGTTCAATGAACCTACTGTCTTCATCGCACAATGAACTGACTGCTTTCATTGTTTAATGAACTTATAATCTTCATTGTTTAATGAGCCCACTGCTTTCATCACTCAATAAATCTACTGTCTTACTGCCTTTGTCGTTCAATATGCAATCTGTCTTCATTCTTCAATGAGCCCAGTGCCTTTATCGTTCAATGTACCTCCTGTCTTCATTGGTCAATTTCTCTACTGTCTATATTGTATACAGAACAACTTTTAACACAATATTAATTTAAATGTATATCCTTACAAACATTTTTTAATTTATACATGAATACAAAATATAGCAACACCTATTCGACCGGGAAATAGTGGTTGTGCTGGTGATAAAAAAATCACTGGACTTGACCCTAATTTTTAGGGTTTGTTGGTGTTTTCCGTCTATTTTGTCTGTCATTGATTTGTCTATGATAACAGTCGATGATTTGTCGCTCTCGGACAATATATACAGTACGTATCGTACGTTTTGTCTGTCGACCTCTCCCCCCACCTCAACATCCACTAGTTGCCTATATTTTCCTTGGTTAATTTTGTATGGGCTGAGATTGTCTCGTCCACAGGAGTCTTTCAGCCCTGATCATTATGAAAAGATCTACTACAGTTTTTTTTTTAATTATTTAAATATTTCCGGATTCAGTTGTAAATAGTATTATAATAACCATGCGAGGGAGACAACAATGTATATTGGCAAGTGGTAAAATGTGTATCATTTGTGTCCCTTTCTCAGTGTTTAAAAGAATAAATCCATATAGTAATAATAAAAAAAGGCACATCCATGAAACAATTTACTTATTTTGGTATAGGTGTTTAAGTTCTTAATTCATAAACAGTTGCGTTTTCATTAATCACATTTAATATTATTAAAGGTTTCCATTTGTTTACTGTGTGGCATGAATGCATTTCACATATAGCATCACATTTCAGTGTAATATATAATAATTGAACATATTTTCTTAGCCTTATTTATAATTTGTCGTTGCATTTAGTATTTTTTTGAAAATCATACATCTGGCATTTTTTTCTATCTAAAATACAAAAATGTAGCAGTAGGCATAATTTTAAACATTATTACATGATATTTATGCACTTATGTAAAGTTAGAGAAAGTTATAAATGTAAACAATATAATGAAGTAAAGTGTGTTATATATTGATCCTTCTATTCAAATCATTTCGTAATCGTAGTGTGTTTAAAATAGCTTGATTGTTAAAATATTAAATTAGAATTTTAAAAATTATTCACTTGACATATTTAGTTTTCTTTACAAAGAGGGGAACAGGAAAAAAACAGAAACAGAAATTTAGAAGAACAAAGTATATTTAAATGATCATACAAAAGTCAGGAAAAACATTATCATTATAACATGGGTGAGGGTAGGGTTCAAACCTAGAAGTGCAATCATTAAAAGTTACAGTGACCTTGATTTACCAACTGAACCACTACGATGGTACACATTCTTATTAGAATTAAACTATATATAGTTGTTGGCACTTTAAGTCTCTGATGATATGCAGACTTACCCTTTAAGGTAGAACACCCCTAATGTGCACTATAAAGAACTTTAAAGTTGACAACGTAGGACAGTTATATGCCTTAAATGTCGCTTGTATGCAAAATTTAAACACAATTTACCGTGTGGTTTATGAGTTATGGACATTGTTCTGAACTAAAACTTTAGTAGGTTTTTTTTCAGAAATGAGGAAACTCTAAATAATCTATAATATCATAATTATGAAAAATGTTTTCCTATTGCTCATTGTTAAGAAGAAGTACCGTTAAGACCAAATTATTATTGTGTACCTTATGCCTTGGCCGCACTGATGAAAAATAACTGTACTGATAATATTGATCAGCAATTGATTTAATTATAATTACTTTCAAATTTTATTGTAATTAATTATGATTGGTTACTCAGACTTGCCTCTGCGATCAACTAAATAACATTTACTTTAAGAAACTAATTGATTGATAATTGATAACATTTAATGTATAACTAAAAACAAAAGTTTCTGAATGCTATTTGATATATACATTATATACACAAAGGATGTCCAGGTCACCAACAGTCACCCGTTTCACAATACAATTTTAGTTAATGTCACTTCACTTACCATATTTGAGCATGACACTTTAGCATCATACGTTCATTACACCGTCTGTCAGTTTGTTTGTTTGTTTGTTTGTTTTTAGTTTTACGTCACATCGAAACAGTATAGGTCATATCGCGACGTTCCAGCTTTACTGGTGGAGGAAGACCTCAGGTGCCCTTCCGTGCATTATTCCAGGTACGAACGGGCACCTGAGTAGAACCACCGACGTTCCGCAAGCTAGCTGGATAGCTTCCTCACATGAAATAATTCAAATTCCCTGTCGGGATTCGAACCCACAGTGGTGAGGGGCAAGTGATTTAAAGTCAACGACCTTAACCACTCGGCCACGGACGCCCCCGTCTGTCAGTCAAACTGCATCTATTGGCAAAAGCTGATGCGGGAATAGCTACGTCATGTTTTGCCATTTTGGCAAGCATGGGGTAATCACTTTCACTATTTTTCCAATAATCTGAAGGATTCACTTGCCTCTGTAGGAAATTCAATGACATCATAAATGCAATGCTACTTCAATTTGTGAGTTAAGACCGTTTCAAAGGAATGAATTTAAACTTGCAAAATATTATAGCTAAAGCTTAAAAAATTGTCAGTTTTTAAGAAATTCAGTTTTTGCAAGTGAACTTGAATACGAAAATTAAAATAAAAGATTAGTTAAACTGTAACATGTGAAATAAAGGCATCATTTGAATTTAAATTATGTAAAATCTGATAGTTATCAACATCAATCAAACTGTAGTCATAATTACAGACTGAATTTAAGTTGTTATTGATTAATTACAATTAATATAATGTAAACAATTTTGGGCAAGGTAATCAATTACATGATAATTACAGTGTAATCATGCAATCAATTGAAAAATCGATGATTTCGATTAACGGTTACACCAGGTCTGGTCTCTAGACACATTCAAGTTCTATTAAAATTGATTTATAAGTTTAGCTCATATCACACACCATCCAACTTTATGATTTTAGTCAATTATACATGTATATTACCTTTGCTACCATGCAAAAACTTGTCTCGGATATCAACTGGGTAATAGCCGCATTATCTTCAATTTTGTGAATATAGTTTCAGCTGGATGAGCCTCACTAATGACATTTAACATTCGATTTGAGAGAAGCTATTATTCATTGTTATTCCCCATCTTCCAGCCTATGCATCCCTGTACTAGTTTTACATAATTGGACCTCACTTTCAAGCAGATGCAATCATCGGTAACAAAAACGGTGAAAGGATTAAGCCTTGAGGTGTGCCACGCCAACAGGCCCTACATCTGAACATGCTCCGAAATGTTCCTGCCTTTAAGGAAAGGCCTAATGTAGCACCCTCACCCCCAACAAACAAAAATTGGTTATTGAAAGTGGTTTCCTTTTAAAGACGAGAGTTAGCACCGTATGAGATGCTCTTTTCACATTGTAAAAGTATTCTAGGCGTATTTTGATAGTCCTCTGAAGCAATTCCCTGAGTGGGATGAGAGATTGGTTGGTCCATAAGAATCGGGATTATTTTTATATTTAACATTTTTTGTGGATTTGTTTGACGCATACCACCTTCCAAGAACTAGGATAAAATGTCTCTAGCCCAAACACCTATCAAACAGACCTAACCAGATCCACAGCATGCTGTTTGACAGATGCTTGATCATCAGATAAGAGAGCACATCTCTTTTGGCAGCAGAATCTCGTCCCGCATCCATACAAACCCTGTCCGTGCTTTGCCTTCTGTCCTTTCCTGTTTTTCATTAGCGTCCTGCTGGCCTCCTTGCCGCTGGCCCTATGTTGCTGTTCTTTGAACGCCGCCCTTCTTTTTTGATCTTGTTTTTCATATTTTAAGTTCCGACAGTGTATAATAGGTTATATTTTTAAAGTGACGTATATGAATATTCACTTGTGCTGTGCTGGTGTATGATTGACATAATTAGACTATCATTTCTTTACCGACTATGTACAAATTTATCAGATTGTACATTGTATATCGTTTGTTCTTACCGGCAACAAGAAAAAATATAACAGTAACGTTAATGGAGTTTTGCACAGAATTGCTTGGTGTTTATTCATCATTGCTGCTTTTTTTCTTTTTTACTAATATTTTTCTACGTCTGTATGGTATTTCAGGTCATTCCAGGGCTAATCCCACTACGATATAAACAAAACTTGCGAGATAAGATAACTCTTTAATAATGAAAATATTATATCATATAAATTATACACACTTTACAGAGATTCATCACTCTGCCACCAAATAATGTATAATATAAGGTACTTAAAAAGAAATAAAACATTACAACTCCTTAAAACGCTACTTGTTCCTGAACAGGCAATAATTATTATATGCACGTACAGCAACTTTATAACAATACATACAAAATCAGATGAAATGTTTGTACCATATAGAATATAAGTATCAAATAGACATATCACTGAAGGTGATTAATACCCCCACTAGCAAATTTGACTTTTTGAAAAATAAGTAGTCTGAAGAAACAAGAGGGCCATGATGGTCCTGAGGTCGCTCACCTGTATATAGGCCCCCGGAGCGGGGCCAGTTTAAACCCCAGGGCTTTTATTTGAACAAACTTGGAAAACACCCATTAGAAGATGTTTCATTTCATGATGTTAAGTTTTTACTACACACATACATGTATAATGAAAAAACATATAATGAAAAACAATGACCTCCTTCTTCTGTCCGTCCCCCCCCCCGGCAGGGCCAATTTTAACCCAAGGGTTTTTATTTGAACAAACTTGGTAGACACACATAAGAAGATGTTTCATGCTAAACATCTAAGCTCTAGCTCATTGGGTTTTTTAAAAGAAGATTTTTTAAGTTTTTACTATACACATATAGTTAAAAACAATGACACCCCTGGGGCAGGGCCAGTTTTGACCCCAGGGCTTTTATTTGAACAAAATTTGTAGACACTTACTTAAGAAAATGTTTCATGCTTCATATCTAAACTCTAGCTATTTGGGTTTTATCAAAGAAGATTTTAAGTTTTTGCTAGACACATATAAGGAAAATCAATAATCCCCGGGGCGGGGCCAATTTTGACCCTAGGGCTTTTATTTGAAGAAACTTTGTAGACACTTACTAAAAGATGTTTCATGCTTAATATCTAAACCCTAGCTATTTGGGTTTTTTCAAAGAAGATTTTTAAGTTTTTGATATACACATCTAAGGAAAATCAATGACCCCCGGGGCGGGTCACTTTTGACCCAAGGGCTTTTATTTGAACAAACTTGGTAGACACCCATTAGAACATGTTTCACGCTAAATATCTTAGCTCTAGCTCTTTGAGTTCTTTAAAAGAAGATTTTTTTAAAAGTTTTTACTATATGCATATAGGGAAAATCAATGACCCTTGGGGCGGGGCCAATTTTGACCCCAGGGCTTTTATTTGAACAAAATTGGTAGATACCCATTAGAACATGTTTCATGTTAAATATCTTAGCTCTAGCTCTTTGAGTTCTTTAAAAGAAGATTTTTTAAAGTTTTTACTATATGCATATAGGGAAAATCAATGACCCCCTGGGGGATGGCCAATTTTGACCCCAGGGCTTTTTTTTGAACAAACTTGGTAGAACTCATTAGAAGATGTTTCATGCTAAATATCTTAGCTCTAGCTCTTTGGGTTCTTTAAAAGATTTTTTAAGTTTTTACTATATGCATATAGGGAAAATCAATGATCCCCTGGGGCGGGGCCAATTTTGACCCCAGTGCTTTTATTTGAACAAACTTGGTAGACACTCACTAGAAGATGTTTCATGCCAAATATCTAAGCTCTAGCTCTTTGGATTTTTTAAAAGAAGATATTTAAAGTTTTTTCTTTTGGTTGCCATGGCAACCAGAGTTCTGCATGGAATTAAATTCTTTGAACAATTTTTAAAGGTGACCATCAAAGGAACATTCCTGTGAAGTTTGGATGAAATTGGCTTAGCGGTATATGAGGAGATGTCATTTAAAGTAAAAGTTTACGGACGGACGGACGGTTGCCGGACGAAAAGCGATCACAAAAGCTCACCCTGTCACTTTGTGACAGGTGAGCTAAAAATTGAACACAAACTATCAACTGTGTACAAATAAATACATGTATTTCAATTTATTGTAATTCTTACTAGGATCTCCAAATGAGCTTGCTATACACAGAGTTTGATTACATTACAATATCTCGTTCCTAACTCTAGTTATTGTCCAGAAACCATTTTACTTTTTTTAATAACGGCGACCTTGATCTTGACCCCAGGGGGTCCAAAATGCAATACCAGCCGGGGTCTTCATGTAAGCTTACTATGCACCAAGTTTGATTACAATATCTAATTCCTTACTCTAGTTATTGTCCGGAAACCATTTTTCTATATTTAGTAACACTGTAATGGTGACCTTGACCCCAGGGGATCCAAATGCAATACCAACCCAGGTCTTCATATAAGCTTCCTATACACCAAGTTTGATTACAATATCTAATTCCTAACTCTAGTTATTGTCCGGAAACCATTTTTCTATTTTTAGTAACAGTGACATTGACCTTGACCCCAGGGGGGTCCAAATGCAATACCAAGCCAGGTCTTCATATAAGCTTGCTATACACCAAATTTAATAACAATATCTCATTCCAAACTCTAGTTATTGTCCGGAAACCTTTTATCTATTTTTAGTAACGGTGACCTTGACCTTGACGTCAGGCGGCCAAAATGCAATACCAACCCAGGTCCTTATGTAAGCTTGCTATACGCCAAGTTTGATAACAATATCTCATTCCTAGCTCTAGTTATTGTCCGGAAACCATTTTTCTATTTTTAGTAACGGTGACCTTGACCTTGACCCCAGGGGGTCCAAATGCAATACCAACCGGGGTCTCCACATAAGGTTGCTATATACTAAGTTTGATTACAATACCTCATTCCATACTCTAGTTATGGTCCGGAAACCCTGATGTGGACCGACCGACCGACCGACCGACAAGCTGACTCCTATATATCCCCTCCAAACTTCGTTTGTAGGGTTATAATAAATTTATTTCTGCACTGTATCAACAACTATCATAACACTTACACATTATACCGTATATACCACGAAGAATCGAAGCACGCAAAAATAACAATGCATTTCTATCATACGAGGGATGATCAAAAATTAACCGGACTTTGTAAATGATTCTTTATCTGTTAAATGAATTTACATAAAAATACACGGAACATAAATCGGAATCTATCCCCTAAATGATACAAAAAATACCAACAAGAAATATAAACAAATAAAAAAGTTATGCTGCTATTGGCATGTACATGTAAAGCAATGCGGCGCACGGTATAACTTTGAAATTGACGTTAACGACGTCACAAGTTTATTTTCCTTAACGATGCAGTTTTTTTACCATTCACGGAGTATGTCAATACGTGGTACAGTCACGTTGTTGATGCGGCGGATCCACTGCCTATATATATTTCTGTACATGGCAAAAACTCATGCCATATATTTAACCTCTAGCCTTTGTCAACTCAGAGAAGATGATTTTTCAAGTTTTTTCTTTATATATATATAAGGAAAACTATTGCCTCTGGGGCAGGGCAATTTTTACACTAGGGGCATAATTAAAACAACTTTAGTAGAGGACCTATATATGATATTATATACCAAATATCAAAGCTCTAAGCCTTGTACCTTCAGACAAGAGAATTTTTTTAATTTTTTACTATATGTACATAGTGAAAATCAATGACCCCTGGGGATGGGGCCAATTTTAACCCCAGGGCTATAATTTGTACAATCTTGCTAGAGGTTCACTACACAATATTTTATGCAAAATATCTTAACTCTAGCCTTTGTAAATTTAGAGAAGATGATTTTTTTAAAGTTTTTACTATTTGCATAAGCCTTGTACTTTCAGACAATGAGATTTTTTGATTTTTTACTATATGTATATATTGAAATCAATCACCCCAAGGGCGGGGGCAATTTTGACCCCAGGGCTATAATTTGAACAATCTTGCTAGAGGTTTACTACACAATGTTTCATGCAAAATATCTAACCTCTAGCATTTGTCAATTGCTAGAAGAATTTTTTTTAAAGTTTTTACTATAAGTTTTTACTATATACATTTAAGGTAAACCAATGACCCTTGGGGCGGGGCCGACTTTGACCCCAGGGCTATAATTTGAACAATCTGGGTAGAGGTCTACCAGACAATGCCTTATGCAAAATATCTAAGCTCTAGGCCTTTTGGGTCTTTACAAGAAGGTATTTTAAGTTTTTACTATATGTACATATTGTGAAAATCAATGGTCCCGGGGGCGGAGCCGATTTTGACACCAGGGCTATAATTTGAACAATCTTGAAAAGAGTCTACCAGACAATGCCTTATGCAAAATATCTAAGCTCTAGGCCTTTAGGGTCTTTACAAGAAGGTATTTTAAGTTTTTACAATATGTATATATAGTGAAAATCAATGACCCCCGGGACGGGGCCAATTTTGACCCCAGGGTTATAATTTGAACAATCTTGTTAGAGGTCTACCAGACAATGCCTTATGCAAAATATCTAAGCTCTAGGCCTTTTGAGTCTTTACAAGAAGATATTTTAAATTTATTCTTATAATTCCTTTTGGTTGCCATGGCAACCAGATTTCTGCATGGAATGAAATTCTTTGAACAACTTTGGAAGCCCTTCACCCAAGGATCAATCCTGCCAAAGTTTGGTTGAAATTGGACTAGTGGTTTTTCACAAGAAGATTTTTTATGTTCACTATATAATCTATATAACACACACACACACACGCACGCACGCACGCACGCACACACGCACACACAGGTGAATCGCTATATGCCACCGCATCGCAGATGCTGCGGTGGCATAAAAATAACAGCGCTGTTATGACTTCATATATGAATTACTTTCTATTGCGCAGCGTTAGCGTAGCCATTGACCGCCTCGTGTCATTTTTAATTAACATATTATAGAGTCACTGAACACATAAGCGACAATTATTGTATAATGATAAGGTGAGTATCCAAGTCTACAGAAAAACGCAAAGGTCGAATGCCGGGGTACATATCATGTAAGCAAAGTCCACAGATTTGTATACCAGCGAAATCTTAATAACAATTATGTTATCAGACCGAATTCAAAGTTTTAATTGGTTATTTTTCTATTTACATCCTCCAGGACCGAATGAAAGCAACTAAAACTAAAACTGGTTTATTTGGTTAAACGCCTATTATTTACAATTAAACATGCATTCAATGGCGTTTTACAAAAACTATAAAATACAATTTAAACTAAAATCCCATAATGGTACTGTTTTAACATGAATGCAGTGTTAAACAAATTGCTAAAATACAGATAATAAAAGTGATACAGACAATTTAAACAATTACTGCTTAAAATATACCGTAGAATATCAGAGACCTAGCACATAATACACAGAGAATAAAGAAGAATAAAATAACTATAACATGAAAAAATATAGTTAGTTCTTACACAGTCATTTAAAATTCAATACATGTATTTCTGATAAAACACATAAGTTATGTAAAAATATCAGACTAAAACGCAGAAGTTACTTAATTTTACAATAGTAATTGTGCTAGATTATTGCTTAGCAAATTGTACTGAATCACCGTAGTTGTTACAACGAGTAGAAGTTATTGAAAAAGTGGGTTTTTAGTTTATGTTTAAACACATCTCTGAGCCTGTCTAATATATATTGGTATAGTTGGTTCTATAATTTCCGGCCGACCGTACAAAAACTTCTGTCACTGAATGTTTTTCTTTTATTGAAAGACACTTCGTAAACACTGTCTACTAAATCAGCTGATCTGAGCCCTTGTCGCTTTGGAACCTGCCGGCTTAAAAGTTCAGCCTGGTGCGCTGCCTACAGAACATTGGTACATGAATGTTAGACTTTTTCTGATTTATTCTTGCTTTAATAGGTAACCAATGCAAATCGTACAATGCCTGTTTAGAATTATCAAATTTCCGACGTTTTAAAACACATGTTTTGAATCCTTTGGAGTTTGTAATTGTCTTTATCGGGAATACCATACAAAATCACATTGCAGAAATCAAGATGTGAAATCACTAGACTTAAGACAAGAGTTTCTGTTGCTTCTTTTGTTAAGGTAGTTGGTATATTCTTAATTCTAAAAAAGTTGAGAATGGCTGTTCTACAGTTTTTTTACATGTTCTTTAAGGTTTAATGTTTCATCGAGATAGGCTCCTAGGTAAAGAATACATTATACGCGATGTCAATTTCAGTTGCATGGCATTTGTGAACATTATAAAGTCGGTTTTCGAAGAGTTCATTTTTAGCTTATTCTGGTTCATCCAGTCGTTTATGGTGATTGCACAATTCTCGATGTCTTTGATTGCCTTAGTTTCACTTTTTTGAGTTGTTGGCCTGAACGTTTTGTGAGCAATGTGGTCATCTGCGAACCCATAGACCGAAATTGAGGGCGGTATGAAGTCCCTGCATATGCAAGATATAGCCATTGTCCTAGACTTCCCTGTGGCACACTGCACTCCAACGGTCGAGGATTTGATAAAGGTGAATTAACTACACAAGTGCGTTAACTTAGGTAAGAATCAATCCAACACAGCGCCTTGTCACTAAACACCATATTGCTGCTTGACGACATCCAGTAGTATTTCATAATCAACAGTGTCACAGGCTGTACTAAGGTCGATAGCAATAAGTGCTGTCACCTCTTGATGATTCAGATGATTCAGCAAACAAACTTACGATAATTTATAAGATGGTTGGGGGCTGGTGCCAGCCCTGCATTGCCAAGACTACTTGACGCCTGTACGCGTACATAAACGCAGAGTGAAAACTATGACTTTTGAGAATTCTGCCACAGAAAACATTATTGAAAACCAGATAATAAATCATTCTAAATGCTTTAAAATTGTGCAGTGTAAAACTTTATGTTATAATCGATTGGAATAAATTGAGTGATATTGTTGCGCAAGCTAAGACAATAGACGGCTTCAAATCAGCCGTAGTCCATTTGAACTAACTCCTCTCTCCCGTTGCTTATATGCTGTTCAAAAGGCTCTGCAACGTACCATCCATATACAGATATGTATTCTACACCTTCTGGCATCAAGCAAAACTATTTAATCACAATTATGCAATAAACGATATTTATATTAATGTCATAATCATTGTTTGAATCAAACTTTTACAAAATTAAAATAGTTTGCTATCTTTCAAAACCAAGCTCATAAATAATGTTCATCTTCCATGTGAGGTAAAAGTAAAGATATTTCATCGTCTGTTGCTTTTTTTATATCATTCAATTTGAAATTGGAACCCGATGGTATCAGTTGTTTTTCCATTTTCACGATCATTTCCTGAAAAAAAGAAGGAAAACACTGTTAAATCTAGAAATGTGTCCATAAGACATCGGATCTCAAAATGTTATAAACTAACAACTTATTTCTTCTCAAGTTATTGATAAGACAAACAAGTACATAGTGTTAATGTGGCATTGACCATTGACCAGTTGAGTTTGACTATTTTAGATAGCAACTACAGGCTAAGGGTAATGTCCCTACTAACTTAAAAAAATCTTAGCTTTATTCATTTTTAAATGACTGATATACAAGGATTTTAGAAAATTGTGAAATTATAACATCGTCCCTGACTTAATGACCTATAATCAACACAGCAGTAGTCATCTATAAGCGACTAACCTTCATACTAAATTTTAAGACTGTTATCAAAATTATTCTAAAGTTATTGGTCAGATAAGTTTTAAATGGTGACTTGACATTTTCACCTACTGGCCTCAAATAAATAAGGACAGTTTGAGTCTACTGGCGTTATGTTCAACCTTAACATAAAATCTTGAATGTAGAACAAAGCAAACTTCCCCTTATCACGCACACAAACTACTTACTTTTGATTTGAAAATTAATCTTGCAGCCGTAATGAAGTCCAGAAGAAAGTGCCGACTTAAATGGAACAAAACTACTAGCAGCATGGTGAGTATACCAATGGCTATTTTTGCAACCAATGTATTCTGACACGAAATAAACCATACAA
Organism: Ruditapes philippinarum; assembly: GCF_026571515.1. Taxonomy (NCBI): domain Eukaryota; kingdom Metazoa; phylum Mollusca; class Bivalvia; order Venerida; family Veneridae; genus Ruditapes; species Ruditapes philippinarum. Next base: position 122,455 of record NW_026862019.1, on the reverse strand, counting down.
AACCATCGGGACATTTGCGAAGGCACCACCCATCGTATTCAAACATTGGGTCATCACATGAATAACTTTCAATACATTCTCCATCTCTAAATAATTTCGAACCTCCACAAGATTTTCTACACACAAATCTGTCATTTTCCAATGCTACTGGATGTGATGATGGGCACTCGGACACACATCTTGCATTAAAAATGTATTTGATGTGTTGTGGACAGTTGCTATGACAAGACCTATTAAACTCTCCATAGTCTGACGCACATTTATCAACACACACTTTTGTTGTTAAAGTAGTAAGTTTATTTTCAGGACACTTTTCTACACAAACGTTGTTCACTTGGAAAGGCAAGTCGTCTGGGCAAGAGGTTAAGCAAGAGTTGCGGTATTGTAAATGGTGTCTCTCTGAACAATGTGAAACACATTCACGAGTCTCATGGTTTTCAACTTTCTGCTCCCATGCATTATCATTTGAGTAAAGTACCCATTTATATATTGAAATTATTTTCTCTTCGATCTTCTGGTGAGTAATTGAACAATTATTTACACATCTATTCGCAAGCGTCAATGTATGCTTTGGACAAATGTTCAAGCACACACCATTATAAAGAAATTTTTCTGGGGGACAATTTTCACGACACTCCTTCACCTTAACAACACGTTTGGTGCATTTACTATATGAGTACCAACAACTAAACAAATCACTGGTTATATATCTCTCATTGATGAGATGTGTAGAAGGGCAGGAGTGTACACATGTTTGATTAAATTGGTATTGATTGTCCAAACACTGTAAAACACACGTGGTGTTTGAAACGAATAAACCTGTTGGACACTTGTCAAAACATTTTACTCCAGAAGAATGATAATATCGATATTTTGTTTTGCATTCAGCACTTTGACACGATCCATTGATTATATATCGTCTATTTAAGGGACACATGTTTACACATTTTGAATCTAGTAACACTGTATTATTGGGGCAATTAATCTCACAATTTAGAATAGTTTCAGTGATATTTTCTTTTTGAAATCTTTTCCCACTATTTTCTAAAGATATTCTGTTAAATGACAATGATGTTGTTGAATAAAAGTGTGAATTTAATGGGCAAACTGTCACACACGTACGGTTAAACGTTAAAAGTGGTGGTTGACAAAAATTGACACAACTTCCATTGTACTGGAAATATTCATCACCGCAATCTTTCGTGCAGCGATTTAATATAATGTCGCCTTCCCAATAATCATCCCAATACCTCTCATTATGAACCTCATTAGTAACTGAAACAGCAATATTATTATAGCCATCTGGGCATCTTTCAGTGCAGGTACCATTGAAGTGATATTTCATATATGTACCTGAACATGTTTCCACGCATGTATTGTTGAAACGAAATGTGTTTGATCTACACTGATCGAGACATATTGTGCCTGCTTTAGTTACTTCCTTGTATTTCGTGATACATTCTGACTGTGAGCATGTTCTATTTGCAGTTATTGTATATCCTATTGGGCAAGTTTTTACACAAGTAGAGTTTAAAAGAATCATACCGGTGCTGCAAACAGCAACGCATTTCTGAATATGTTTTTCTTCCGAACTTTGTGTATAGTGACGATGATCATAGTAATAATCAGTAGATTGATAAGACCATGTTTTTACTGTAATTGTAGAATTTTCTATTAGTGGCTCTGTCTTTGGACATTGTGACACACAATTATTTCCGACATACAGAAAATTCGAAGGACAATATTGGAAACATGAGTAGTTAGATATATAACTCTCAGATGAACATTTCTGCACACAGTTCAAATCTGTTTTAATGCTTTCACAGCGACCACGATAGCAGTTAACAGTATGCGTTATATTTTGTTTATATGGTTTATCGACCGGACATGTTTCAGTACATTCTTTGCCAAATATTGAGAGTCCACTGTTACACGAAAACACACACATGTTATTCCAAATGAACATATATTGAGGACATTCATATACACATATCGCATGGGTCAATCTTCTCGCAATATTTTCTCCACATTTATACCCCACCGCTGCTATGCATTTGTAAGACGTATACATAGGACAACTGTCAACACAAGTGTTTTCTACGGCCACAGTTTCAGATGGACAAGCTGATACACAATTATTGTTGTATTTGTATTTATCTTCACAGTCTTTTAAGCAGTATTTAAATCCTATGTTATCTTTTAATGTAGAATTAATTAAGGTAAACTCATTTGGACAACTATCGACACACGTATTATTTACAACAAACGGTCTTTCATCTGGACACTTTGATTGCACACATTTATTTTGAACTCCGTCAGCAGGGGCATAATTTGGACACTGCGCGTGGCACGAGTTGTTAAGCAAATAAGGCATTTGTAATGGACATTGCTCACGACACGAAGAACCTGACACTACTTTGTTTTTGGAACAGACACTTGTACAGAAACCATCCTCTTCCATTGCTGGGCATTTAATTATGCATTGGTAATGAAGTAAGTTATGTATAGTTTTATTTATCTTAAGAGATCGCGCCTCTGGACATTGTGAAATGCAAGTATTTTCATCTATATATCTGGATTTTGAAGGGCATGTATTCACACATGATGCATTTGAAATAAACATACCATGCATGTCGCATTTGACACATTTCCTTTCTAAATACGACTTTGATATAGTTTGTTTAAGTGTCTCTTTATAAAATGTTTGTTCTGGACATGCCGAGATGCAGTTTCGATTATCATCAACAAACATTTCGCCGCAGTCGTAGACACATTTGGTTCCATTGATATATAAAGGTTCTGGACATTCGTAAACACAGCCAACTTCACTACAAAAAGGTTTATCTGGTGGACAGGATTCATCGACACTGCAGTTACTGGACAGTTCACCCTGAAATAAATATATTTCATTTGATTGGGAAAAATCAGTTTATACAATTTTTAACTTACATTTTAATAAGAAAAAATGCCACATAGGTTTTCAAAAAACCCATGTCTATTATAAGCTATTTCTATCATTAGTGTTTATTTTTATCTGCACTATAAAATATCGATTGTGTGTACCTCTAGAAAACACAACAAAATATCTCTGTACAACTAACAAGAACTAATAACTCTCCATGCATTTTTGCTCAAATTAAGAAATTCGAAACGCTACTTGCATTTAATGCAGACAATAGTTTTAGCTTTAACTGAAAACCGTTTTTATCTACATTCTGATTGTCACACGATCATGCTCAGGTACAATTATCTTAGTTTCTTAGTAGAATTTTGGGAAGCAAACTTTATTTCACTCTAAATGACACTAATAAATTAAATATAAATCTATTTGTTTCTGGAAAGGTAAGTGGACAATCTTTGAGATGTTTTATAGACATATATCATTTGTAATTATGCATCTCAACTTTATTCTTTATCACAAGGGTCTATGATTATACTTTAAAGTTAACAAGTCATTGATTTTAGATACTGAATATCACAATAAACACAAGAGTCAATCTTATTTAATAACCAAACTAATTCAAATGTCTGATGGGAAAAAATGAAGGGTAGAATTAGGCATGTAACTACCTGACGCACTAGCTCAAAAAGGAAAATTGATCTTCAAAATGAACGTGAAATTAGCTCTAAAATTAGGGATTTGGAAAAAAAATGTATTAAATGCAAAATTACAACATTTTAATTAAAAATCTTAAATTGTAAAACGAAAAGCTTATTGGTTTTGTTGACAAAAGAATAAGAGGTATTTTACAATAAAGTAAAGCTGTATCGTCTACGGAAAACAAGTCCGATCTCTTTGCTTAATTATGTAGACTACAAAACTACATCAAAGGCCATTACAAATAAAAAAACAAACTTCCAACCATTATTAGTTCAGAGCAAATATGTATCATTTAAGGTATTATTTAAGGGAAAATATTCAAACTTTTACAAGACTATTGACAATATTTGTAATTTCAATGAAAAACGGCTAGTATTCTTTTCTGATTTCCACATGGAAATCATGCATAGTGCAGTTTCAAAATAATCCAATTAATTTCTGTTGAAACCATTGTTTATTCCGACACGAAAACAGATCTGAGATATATACGAACTGGAAAATAAAAACAAAAATCACAAAATCAGTAATCCTTACATAAAGGCAAAGATCAAATGAAGCTCAATGTCAATGTTTGATTTTACAAAGTGTTGTAATGTCTTTAGTATGGGTATTGAGTTGCAAAAGAAAGTATGTACATGGTTCCATTTGTACACTCCTAAAGGAAACCTATTGCCATATTTGGTTATTACAAAAATTAAAAGTGCGTTAAAGGCACAAAGGCTTCTTTTTGAAATTTGAGAATTATCAGAATTTTGTTTTACGTGTAAATGGCAGGGGTATGAAAAGTTTGTGATTTTAGCCTTTAGTTACACGACAGAAGATCGTTAAATAAATATGTCGTGTCCATCTCGTCACAAGTGTCCTTGACCTTTTTATGGATGTAAGGTAACACCTGATGGAGGCGGCTGGAATGGTGTTCAATTCATGTATCTAATTATTCAAAGGTGAACAATGATTATAAAAATCACAAATCTGTAATTTTTTATGTCTCTGATATTTATACTTACAAGAAAGATCTGCAATTATCAAATTTCAATCATAGGATGAGAAAAATGTGCAGCCTGACCAGGCTTGGAGCCATGAATGCATTCCCATTACCATTACTTTGGGGTTTCGTGCAGTATCAGTACCAGTACCATTGATTTTGGGCAAGTAATGCAGTACATTACCACTACATGGACCAAGTAATGCAGTATCATTACCATTACTTTTAAGCATAAGACAATTTCTTTTTGTCAAGCTGAGATCTTGAAATGATCATTTTCAACCTTTGAGAGTGGTACATGGTCGCAGCTATGTAAGAAATTAAAGGTTTTTATGGCTTTTAACTGCTTAGGGTTGTTTGGAGTATACTTTTTTTGAAGATGAAAAGGTTTCTTACAAATATGTTGTGATTTTTGCTTGATTATCTGCCTTTATAGATCTTTATCTTTATAGATGACTCAAGATATTCATCTCCGTGTTTTACCTTGAATAAAAATACAACCAAACTGAATTTACATAAAATTGTATTTTAAGTTTTTACTTAAAATTGTATTTTTAAGTCAGTAATAGTGACTATGCATTTCGCGATAATTAGTCTGGAACATGGCAGATTGACATAATGTTACAATGAAAACTCCAAAAAAAGTGCTTATGTGCCCAATGGTAAAACAAGTAATTTTATCTTGCATAAAGGGTTATGGTTGGTAGCAGGGCTTTTCATTAAGGTGTGTAAAAGATCAAATTGGTTATTTTGGTTGAATTTTCATGATTTTATATTTTATTAACTGATTAAGGCAATCACAATTTTATCTTGTGTTCTTTGGATCATCCATACCATATATGACCCAAAAATAGATAAATAAATAAATAAATAAATAAATAAAATACTAGTAACATTCCATAAGATATTCGTGTAAAGTACTATTGTACAGTTTAATTAAACTTTTTTTAAAGGACAGACAGTTAAAAACAGTTCGCCAATGAAATCGCTCTTTGCCGAAATATTTGTCCACACCGTACAATCAAATAGGCAGACAGCTGTTCCAGCGTCGACAGCTGTACCAGTATATGCATGTCGGCGTGGGGAATGCAATTGACGTACGGTAAGTATTCATTCATTTTTAACATATCCCAACTGTGTTCGAGTAAATCAATGTTATGGATTCATAGTCAACATCCTAAGGAGCATGCTAACAAATTTCTGGCCCTGTGCAAGCTTTACTTCACGTGAATTTTGACTGAAAATAACCACACTATCCGATGAGATGCGGTATTTTTAGTTTAAAGTCACAAAATCTTATATTTTATTATGATAATAAATCCGTTTTTTATACGATTCGTAAACGTCAACATTTCGTCATTAAATATTCCAAACCATACCTTCAAAAAAGCTTTTCTGTTAAAGTTATAAGGTATTTAAGTTTGAACGTCATCAAAATTTTAGTTACGTCATCAGCTGTTCGACTCTTTTTTATTGATAACATCGACAGCAATTCATCGGCAACAATGAAACACGCTGAAAGCCGTTCACAGAAACAATTTTCAGCGCTTTTGTGCTACAGTAACTAGGAAAGAGTAAAACTTTTTTGCCTTTGGATGTAGACTATGAATTTACTCGAACACAGTTGGGATATGTTAAAAATAGATGAATATTTACCGTACGTCAATTTCATTCCCCGCACCGACATGTATAAACTGGTACAGCTGTCGACGCTGGAACAGCTGTCTGCCCATTTGATTGTACGGTGTGTTGTCTTATAAATCTAAATTGCATTTTATTGAGTTTTATTTGTGTTATTTAAACACGAAGTACGCTCCGAATGCTGTATTGCACTGAGGTTTACAGTAAATGCACAGTAAATGTGTAAAAGTAAAACATATACAACATATGCAAATGAGTCATACTAGAGTACAGCAAGTTAAACATATATGAAACAATATCGCATAATTATTGTTACATAAGTTTTCTTTCAAATACAGAAATACTTAATAAGTAACGGACGATTAAAGCTTAAATTCAGACGAATCATATCATACTTAGTAACTGTATACGAGTAATCTAATAAAATACTTACATGTGTGGATGAAATAATCATCAAAATAATAAGACCGAACATCATGAAGCGAAATCGAAAGAGGAAGTTATGCGTGTCAATCGATGGGGAAAACATCTATGCCGTTGCATAGAATATTAGGTTCATTATTTGTGTAACATTTAGTACGTAATAGTTATACGTTTAAATAGAACATTTATGTGGAAGGAAGTAATTTGATTATTGATATAAGATATAGACATAAAAACAGGAAATATGGAAACCACTTTTCAAATACCAGATTTACCTCATGACAAAAAATATCACTTGTTTGTTTGCTACGAACGAAATTCATTGTGTATTGTTGAAGAAATTGTTGACAATTTGGAGAAAGAAGGAGTCGTATGTTGTTATTACGAGAGAGATTTTACTCCGGGAAGATCAATAACGGACAACATGTATGAAGCTATAGGTAAAAGCATGAATATGCTTATTGTTCTTTCGGAGGAATTTGAAAATAGTCTTTACTGCAAGGATGAAATCGACAAGGCGTTTAATTTAAGAGTTCGTGGAAATTACAACCTCATACCTATAAGAACTGAGCCCTGTTCCATACCAGCCTGCCTTCAACATCTCGTTTATATAGATGTAGAGGAAGCCGTTGATGAAGCGCACACAAAAATCATTGATGCAATGGTGAAGAAAGGTGAGGAACTTATAAATACTTGAATTCATCTCGCATATAGTTCCATTGCGATCCCGTCCGTTTTCTGTCATATGACTGATCACATTTTCCTTGTTTGTTAAAGCTACATGCCTCCAGATGAGTCAAAATATTTCAATAAAATCAAATTTGAGAAAAATGTGCTAATATGTAAGGAAAAGTAAAAAGTTTCAAGATTCAAGTAATATTTTACATATAGTGTGCGATTAATGACTGATTTTTTAGTATTAACAAGTCAACTATATTTCTACTGCGTACTAACGAAGTAAAGGCTATGCATATTTTGACCACATTTTTGTATTTTACGTGGTTTGTAAGTGCCATTAATAATATGTTTATTGCTTACTTTTGGGTACTTCACAATACTACACATTCAAATACATTTTCAAAATTTTCATGAAAAAATTAGCATGAATCTGGAGGGACCGGTGCTTCTTTAAGATATTCTCGCCCAAAGTTCACTTAGTTTTCTTAGACTTTTCATGTAAAACGCATTGATTGGAACGTTATGGCCTGGCTACGGCTTTGATATCAGTCGTGTAGCTTTGCCTCGTAGTATTCTACAAAATGTGTTTAAAAATGCAAAAAATGACCAAATTTGCCTCCATCCTGTAAAGATGTTCTTGTCAAACTCATATCGGAAACAGGTTGATTAATAATATATGTCTTGTCATATGTCCGTGCCGTTGAAAACCATGGGCGGGTTCACAAGGGATGGATATTCCGATCTGAGCCGCAAACATATGTCAGATATTTATTCTGGTTACAACCAGGATCTTTTTTAAATATTTACCCTCCGCCGGTCAATTCGTCGGTCTGTCCGTCCCTAAAGAACTTGGAACTTGAAGACCGCTTGAAATATACTCGAAAGATATGTTGTTGTTATATTATGCTGTCTGTCAAATCTATATGAATTAAAACCTTTATATCTAAGCAACTATATTTAACAGCCCAACGAAGGATATAACTGTACAGTAATTACTTTCGGGCGGTTCTACACAAAGATGTTTAATGTCATGGACTTTGAATTATTTTTTTTTCTGTTTCTTTGTTTTAGAACAACAGATTGCACTAAAGGAAGGTAAAAATATTTTATTACGAACGGGCAGGATTTTCGGCTAAATTTAATATTGTAATTTCAATAAATTATGCTTAAAAATAATTCTATGTTATTATATTATTATTATTTACGCATTATTTACATACAATTGATGATTTCTGACTTGTTTCCCGGGTTCGTCTAATCCATTATCTGCATTGGACTCTGCATATCCAATATATTACATACATTGTATTTGATAATCCAGTCCATATATCATTTCCCATGTTTGACACTAAACAAATGATATTTATAAAGAACATTGTTAGCGTTTAATGAGACCATCTATTGAATACAATTTCTATAAACTACACCATTCCACATGGAATTTTGATATCATACATTTCTGTTAAGAATATCTTTTTATGTTGTCCCAAGAACGTTTTTTTTTTCAATATATCTTTTCTATCCAGATTCAAACGGGGAGTACAGTGCATTTGATTTAGAAGCATATAAGCCCAGCCGTTTTTCATTGGAAAGATACAGACTGAAAATAACGGAAATGGACAGAGCCAGGTTATGGACAAAAAAGTTCGAGGTAACCAATTATGTGACCTTCATTATTTATTTATGAAGGGGTTTTGTATAAAAAACAACTTTTTGGGGCCCGTGGGGGGGGTTTTGGCCCAATTAAACCCCGGGGCCTTTTCCTTGTTTATTGGTCGTTTCATTTTTTAAATCATTTTTAAAGTACAAAATTTTTTAATTAAAATTTTAATGCAGTTTAAAGAAAGTATATTTGAAGGCAATTAACCATAATCAAATTCTTCACTGTAAAATATAGTAAATTAAGTCAAAGTTGTAAATCAAATGAAAGTCAGTGAAAAGTGGTAAACATCTGGACAGGGTGGGGACGGTTGGGGAAATCTCCTTGTACGGGATGGGGACGGTGGGGAAATCCCCTTAGACAGGGTGGGACGGTAGGAAAATCCCCTTGGACCGGATGGGGACGGTGGGGAAATCCCCTTAGACAGGATGAGGACGATGGGGAAATCCCCTTAGACAGGATGAGGACGGATAGGCTGGGACGGTTGGGAAATTCACTTGGCAAGGGTTGGACGGTGTGTAAATCCCCTTGGACAGGATGAGGACGGTGGGGGAAATCCCCTTGGATAGAGTGGGGACGGTTGGGAAATCCCCTTGGATAGGGTGGGGGCGGTTGGGAAATCCCCTTGGACAGGGTGAGGACGGTGAGGGTAAATCCCATGAGAGCAACGAAACAGCAGAATGAAGTAAGGTAGAAGAAATAAGTAAACTGCAGATTTTTTTAATCCAAAAGAAAGTAGTAAGTAGTTAAATTGCTTTATGAATAGCACATGTTTATAATAATTTTCATGCCCCCCTTCGAAGAAGAGGGTGTATATTGTTTTGCTAATGTTGGTCTGTCTGTCTGTCTGTCGGTCTGTCCGTCGGTAGACCACATGGTTTCCTCTGATTATCTTAAAAACTATTTATCACAAAGTCTTCATATTTCACAGAGTGATTGGTCATAGCTAGTAGATGGTCCCTATCGATTCTTGGGTTACTAGGTAAAAGGTCAAGGCCGCAAAGGCCTTAAATGTCAAAATGGTTTCCGCTGATTATCTTAAAAAGTGTTCATCACAAAGTCATCATATTTCACAAGGTGATTGGTCATAACAATTAGATGACCTCTATTGATTTTGGGGTTACTAAGTCAAAGGTCAAGGTCACAGGGGCCTTAAATTTTGAAATGGTTTCCACTGATTATCTTGAAAAGTTCGTCACAAAGTCTGCATATTTCACATATTGATTGATCATAACTATAACATGACCTCTATTAATTTTGGGGTTACTAGGTCAAAGGTCAAGGTCACAAAGGCCTTAAATGTCAAAATGGTTTCCCCTGATTATTTTGAAAAGTTCGTCACAAAGTCTGCATATTTCACATATTGATTGATCGTAACTATTAGATAACCCCTAATGATTTTGGGTTCACTAGGTCAAAGGTAAAGGTCACAGGGGTCTTAAATGTAAAAATGGTTTCTGTTGATTGTCTTAAAAAGTATTCCTCACAAAGTCATCATATTTCACATGGTGATTGGTCATAAAAAGGAGATGACCCCTATTGATTTTGGGGTCACCAGGTCAAAGGTCAAGGTCACAGGGGCTTTAAATGTCTGAATCGTTTTCGTTGATCACAAAGTCTACATATTTCACATATTGGTTGGTCATAGATAGTAGATTACCCCCTTTGATTTTGGGGTCACTAGGTCAAAGGTCAAGGTCATAAGGGCCTTGAATGGTTATGTAATTTCTGCTTATTATCTTGGTAAAAATTTATCACAAAGTCTTCATATTTCACATATTGATTGGTCAAAACTAGTAGATGACCCCTATTTATTTTTGGGTCACCAGGTCAAAGGTCAATGTCACAGGGTCTCTAAATGCTAGTGTGATTTCAGCTCATTATTTTGAAAGATAGTTATCACAAAGTCTTCATATTTCATAGTGATTGGTCATATCCAACAGATGATCCGTATTGCTGTTGGGGTCACTAGATCAAAGGTCAAGGTTATAGGGGCCTTAAATGTCAGAATGGTTTCCGCTGATTTAAAACTATTTATCAAAAAGTCTTCATATTTCATATACTGATTGATCATAACTAGTAATTAGTAAGTGACCCCTACAGCTTTTTGGGTCACTAGGTCAAAGGTCAAGGTCACAGGGTTCTTGAATGTTAGTATGGTTTCCGCTCATTATATTGAAAGCTATTTATCAAAAAGTCTTCATATTTCATATATTAATTGTTCATAACTATTAAATGACCCCTGTTGATTTTGGGTCACTAGTTCAAAGGTCTAGGTCACAGGGGCCTTAAATGTCCGTTATCTTGAAAACTATTCAGTCTTCATTATTTTTCATTTTTTCCATAATTGAACACTTCCATGTACCCATTTATGACAAGTATCTCTAACTAAATTACCAATAATGTGAGTAAGAGGGACATATGTGTCGTTCGACATTTCTTGTTGTCTTTACTTTAGGTGACGGAATAAAATAGACGAAATCATCAGCAATTCAGAAATAATATCTATAAAAATGTTTCATGTTGCCCTAATTTATTTGTATAAGGTTGGTTATACTCATATAGAAATGTGTGTGCATCTTCATAATATTAATAAATTTCTTTATACCTCTTCAGGTATCAGCAGAGTTACTGCAAGAAATAGAGGACACTGTCAATGAATCATTCTTCTTTAGACTATATCATGTTATTACTCACCCGTATCTACTTATATCTGTCTTGTATTTGTATCTCTTGATACTTATCATGATCATCTTTTCAATACTACTGTTGATGTCGGTAAGGGAGAGACCAGATAAATTAACATCACCTGCACTGTGTCTTGCTGTTGGTTTACCAACTTGGTTTATATCATATATTATCATATCGATAGTGCTCTGTTGCTGTGATTGTCAAAAACAAGGATTGTTTAGACTCAAATTGAAGGTAAGACGTACAATTAATGGACATGCTATAAATATATAGTAAAATACAATTATGTTTTATGCTTGTGAAATAAATAGCAAAAACTTAAAACGTTTCTTTTGAAATGTGTAAATGTATGTATAAAATGATGGTCAGTAGCGGTTAGCTTAGTTTGTGGTGAAAAATAATTATCATTTAATATCTTTTGTATCATAGTTTGGAGACCTTTCTGTTGAAAATGTGTCAGGGTTAAATCGTATACATATACATGCACAGTGCGTTAACTGCAGTGCGGGTATTAGTTACCCGCACTCCAGAGCATGCCCATTGATTGGCTCATTTTTGCTGGGGTTTACATATTTTGACGGCAGAGAAAGGGAAAGCGACAGAAATGTCATATTCAGATGTTCGTTCATTGGTTCATTTTTGCCGGGGTTTCATATTGTGACAACAGGGAACGTGCTTTTATGTTTGACTATGATACAAAAGAGAAAGAACACCAAAACACTCGGCAATCTGATTAATACTCGAGGGGCTACGCCCCCTCGTACAAATCAGATAGCCTCGTGTTTCGGTGCTCTTTCTATTACTTGTAATTTGAGACTTGATTATAGCTTACCATTTATTGACAGCTACCATCCATGTAGTGAAAAAGATATTTATTTTTTCACATTAGCTGGGCAACTTTTTATTTTGCTTATCAGCTATGTGGCTGTCATATATAATGTAAGTGAATCAAACGATGTTTGTAAACATACTTACATTCTTTTAATTTCTGTTGTAGTTATGGGATATATTACGTGAAAAACTCTGGAAAATAAGTCGACGGACCCATCAACAGACTGGAGTAATATTTTTCTTAAAGCAACACACATTTATGGAAACAGTATCCTATATGTTCCGTTCCTGGTTAAAAAATAACCATATATGAATGTTATATTTATAGTTATTGTAAATTAGTTTCATTATTTTCATGTTTACTTGATAGCATATAAATGATAGATGGATTAGACATTGTTGTAACTTTTTTCAAAATGGTAGTACGGAAACATCATACTCAGTAAGATTGTTAATAATTATTGTTTAAACTCGTATTTTAGAGATCTGACAAAAATCTTCAAATTTACCTCTGTTATAACCGGGTTGATCATTTATACTTATATCAACTATAAAGAGTGCATAAGATTGAATCAATGTATTTGATATTGACATTTTTTCCGAGGCTGTCAGATGTTGATGAATATATTCAGAGATGCTTTTTCGCTTATTCTTAATGATAGCAGATTATAAATTGTTCTGATTTTAAAAATCTTTATTATTAACCTTGACATATTTGTAAGAAATTTGAGTTTTATGTGATGCGCATCAACTTCAAGCCATGTCAGGTACATATTATACTTTAGTTTGAAAGATAATCGAAACAAATTAACAAAAGTTTAGGCATATCTGTGATGCCATTAAAGCAAGAACGAGATTACAGCAACTTCAGCAAGTTAATAATTATCTTTCTTTTTCTTCTATCAGCATCCGCTAGCACTTTTATTCATAAGTATGTGTTTTGTTGAGATTATCTTATATTATACTTAATACATCACTTAATAAAAAATTACCGAAATTGAAAGTTGACATTTGTTATTTCCTGTAAAAAAGTTTATCATTATTTTTCAGCTATACTTTGAACGACAACTTGCAAAAGAAGACAAGGCCTATCTAAAGAAAGAAATGGCATCATATGAGAGTCCTGAGGTGGTAAATTGTTTTGCTTCGTTCAGTTGTCGAATAAAGTTGGTTTCACTAAGCTTTTCTTATCTTTCACGAAGAAATACAGGATTTATTTTCATCGAGTGGTATGAAAATCAATATTTTATGAGTGGCAGTAGCCACGAGTAAAATATAATTAATTTTAATACCACAAGATTTTCAGTTCATTATGTTCATTTTCTCCTTTTTGACATTACAATTTGAAATACCTTTCTTACATTTTGTGTTCTGGTGGAAGCTAGAAGAAAGTCGCCCGGCAAGACACCAGTGAAAATACGGGAAATATGCTTCACTGCAGTAAAAAATAAATTGTACAGTGAAAATATGGAAAATGAAAATACGAATTTTATTTCATCAATATTTCTCAATATTTAATTTATAAGTATATAATAAATGACATTATAACGTTTATATTTATTATATAATTATTATGATTACCAAAGGCTGAGAGTCCTAAATATCGCGTCAGCTAACACTAATTAATATGCCATGTAGATTTATATGGGATTTTTCTCAACATAAATAGTCTGGGTTACTTTAATTATTTTATATGTTAATCATACCTAACCTTGTTTAATTAAATTATTCATGATTCACTACTGAATTATCATAAAATGTGAAACACTATCTCTTTTTATCTTGTACTTTGCAGGAATATACATCAAGGATTTTTGATATATTCCTAGAAAGATATTGTGAAAAATTAACTGAAATCAGTATAAACCGCAGACATAATATGAACAACGGCGCTAAATGTGTATGTCTTCACATTGATAATTATTATGCTGAAAAATACATAAACAGACTAAAGTTGGGTCTTTTCTAAATGAAGTTTATAGAATATTTACTATTGTTCAACATTATATGTGCAATTACTTATAACATGACGTCATCATCATGTGATAAAACGGAGCTAACTTTCGACAAAATGACAACGAATGTGGGATATGCATGTAGTATGAAATGTATCATTGTAACTATGATGATTTTTAATTGTTGATGTAGTATTTATTGTGATATTATATGACTTTTGCTTTATATTAAACTTGGATTTCTACGGAAACGTAATAACATATCTATAATGTTAATTAATTTATTGTAGTTTTTTAACCTGAAACATAGAATGAATATACTGAATTCGTTCGCGGAAACAATTTTTCGCGTTTTTCATATCATGTATTATGTTTAAGAAAACTAATGTTACATCACGCTTAGAATTTGAGCATACTAACTTACAGTTGCCATCACTAATGGATTAATTGTAAGAAAAAGAGTATTAAAGTGATATTGACAATAACTAAAGCTAGTATCGATATTTTATACATCAAAGTGTGCTACTTGTTTGTCTAAGTATTTTATATTAAGTATAGGTTTGCTTTTCATTATCTCTCCACTATTTGAATCAAATAAACCAAAATAATGTATCATGAAGTTGTTTTACATAGTTGAGTACGAAATTTAATACAAATTAAATAATTAAATTGACTAATGGACGAGTACATAGCAGTCAAGCAGTGTCTGCCAAACTAGCCGTGTGTATATTTTTTGCGACATCAAAAAGATGTGCGCAGTTTAACATGGAGAAAATATTTTTACGCTTCAATATCCTATGTTGCGATTATTGTTAAATTAGAGAAACATACCTTGCTGAATTTAAAAAAACCTTAAAAGAAAATATATTTTCGTTCATCAAATTTTATAGTAAAACAATCAGAATGTGTATCATGAATCGTAGTAATATACATATATGGACTAGATTTGTTTTCTCCTTCTCTCTCTCTCTCTCTCTCTCTCTCTCCCCCCCTCTCTCTCTCTCTCTCTCTCTCTCTCTCTCTCTCTCTCTCTCTCTCTCTCTCTATAAAAATAGTGTGTTAAATTGATATTAAATTCTTTGAGGTCATAAACTAGGATAATACGAAAAGATATTTAGATGTAGGAGAATCATTTTTCTTTGGAAATATGCGCCGCAATCTGCGATCCCGTTCCCGAATTCTATGGCTTTGGTGGCTTGGACTCTTTCAATTTTTAAGTCATACGGGTAACCGAGGCGTATTTTGAAGGCCAGTTCTAGCAAAGTTTCTCTAACGAGATCATCAGCATTCGCAGCCAATAACTCACTGCTAATGGATTGTTATAAACATACATATGCAAAAAGTTATTTTATCAAGAAAAAATACAATTTTGTAGTAACACTTTTGAATGTAGGTTTTCAAATCTCGAAACATTACAACTTAAGTTTATGACAACAGAAGTGTCGTTAGATCAAGTCAGTTGAATGAATGTAAACACAGATACGTGTAAAATGTAATGCAGTAATTATTTTAATAGTGCGTTTAATGACATTCAACCTTTCTATGTACTCCAACAGCAAGTTTTAAATACCAAGTTGTTCGTCTTCGTCTGTAGTTTCTGGAATGAAAATTAATTAGGCACATGTCTGAAGAGAACCTTAGAAATGCAAAACAGCATCCAAGTTGGCCACCGAGAATATTGTTTGTTGGCTATTTTTTGTTCCCACATAAATATTGCAAGTGAAACTTTGCACGCAAGTTGTCATTTAAAGTGTTTTATACGATGCAACTTAACTTTATTGGAGAAAACATCTTGTTTATTTTTGCTTTATTCTACACAAATAAACAAAGTAAAGCTTAAATTCGCTATCTCTTTTATGAGTTTTTAGATCAGTACAAATGGATTGACAAATTGGGTTGTCGATTATTCTTATATGAAAGCATACTATCTATTGCCTAGATTCTATAACTTCGAACAAGACCTTTAACAAGGCTATTTCAAATAGCTTTTAACTGTTGATATATAGATAGATACTTTTATTTCCTCCAATATTTGAAGAGCTGAATATAGAGCTGGTATGTTTTTATTCTCGTATAGATATATATGGATTTATTCAGATTGAAAATGGATTATTTTATAAGTATATCAATATTTGTCAATGTCGGGTACACTTTGATAAGATTTCATTAAGAAATAAATATATGTGAGTTAAATGTTAAGAAACAGCTGCTAATCAGTTCAGGAAATTTTATGACATTTACTGAAATCTTAAGGAATGCTAGGATGTTCTTTGCAAAATCGCTATGGGCATTGAAAATTCTTTCCAAACGAGATAAGCTTTCAAATCAGCATAGAAAAGAAAGGTAACTCTTAAGTACATATTGGAAGTACTTTCAGTATGGGCTGAGGAGTTCTCTCCCTTTTCATATAATTGCAGTCTCCTATAATAATATTCTCATCAGAGTGACCATACAGGCAACTTTATGATCTTATGTTTTACAATTTGTGATTGAAATGTTGTATGATTATGTTCTTTTATATGGATGAGTCTTTATTAAAGATGATATATGGACTTATATGCTAAGTCATTTAAAATCATTTAGATCTAATTGATGAAACATTAATGGAAGGTCACAAAATAGTAATGTTGACCTTTGAGGCAGGAGTCCGAGTGTTGCTCAGGGCACAATGTCTTAAAAATTATGGTGACATTTAGTCATTTCAAAATCCCTTGAAGGTCTATTTGATCAACCTGAAGATGAAAAAGTTATGGACCGGACACAAAATATGCATCGCCATGCATTCATTTTGTTTTAAACATGTAGATCTAGATCTAGCTAGCTATACAGTACTGTAAAATATTTTCGTTTATCGGAGGATTTCACCGAAACAATGAAATGTTTTCTTTGGATTCGCACATGATTCTAAAATAATCTTACAGTATATTTTATGGAATGCCGGTAGGGACATGCCACTTTGCTTATTTGCCATCTACTTAATTGCTTATTTGCTAATTGTTGATTTGCCAATTTGCTGATTTGCCAATTTGCTTATTTGCTAATTGCTTATTTGCCTATATACATAAATGTTTATACTATTGTCAGGTGACACGTCCGACTCGCGAAGTTCTTGTTTGATATAAATGGTTAAAAATTTATTATGTTCTCTTGGTTTTTATGATGCTTGGTTAGAGCAAAATGTTGGTGATGTTGAATTATTTTTATCTTCAGTTAAACAAAGATTAACAGATCAATTTATTCAAAACTGGCATAGTAGACTAAATGATTCAAGCAGAGCATTATTTTACAGAAACATAGCATCTTTCCAAAGTCAGCCATATCTTGAATGTTTTTCAATGAATAAATTTTGCCACGCATTATCTAGATTGCGTGTTTCATCACACAGGTTACAAATTGAGTCAGGTAGATGGGCACGTCCAGTAAGAATTGAAATAAATGAAAGGAAATGTAACTTATGTGGTTTATTGGAGGATGAATTTCATTTTGTAATTGAATGCTATCTTTACAATGATTTAAGGAAAAAGTATATACCAAGATACTATTGGAATAGACCAAATATGTTTAAATTTTTAGAATTGATTAAATCTGATAACAAAACTGTAATAAGAAATTTAGGAATATATGTATACAACGCTTTTGCTATTAGAAATAACGTTATGTACGGGCAATGATACATGTAAATTAATGTATATATCTCAGCATTTTTCTTCTTCTCTTCTTTTGGTTGCCACAGCACAGTGGAAATATTACTCCTTTCAAGATATAAAATTCAATACTAAAAGTTTCAAAGAGAAAAGAAAAAAATAATAATGATATTTGAATCAATCTACAGTTATTTTGATGATGATGTTTCACGAATAGCCAATGAGTTGACCTTTTCTCTTTTGTTTTCGATTTCGATAAAGGTTGACTAAAATTGGAGTACTATTCCCATGATTGCATATATATTATAATGTATTGTATTGAATAATTGTTTCTCCTCTATTGGAGAAGTTATTTTAAGGTTGAGTTTCAACCTTCTCCTATATTTCAAATATTTGAAAAAGAGATGTATTATTATCATTATCATGCATTACTCTGTCATGTCATATATATTATGTTTGTAATATGTTGTCCTCATGGGCTTATTAGCCTATTGGAAATGAAATAAATAAAAATATAAAATAACAAGCCTTTGTAGACTTTATTTCAAGCTCATGAATCTATTTCATGTTATTATGTTTATAAAGTTTTGTTAATTATAACTTGTGACAATTGTGATCAATCCATCATTACCTAGAATATAGGTAGAAAGACAGATGGATACATTTTAATCAGTTTCGAAAAAAATAAATTCAGTTTCAGAAAGTAGATCTAGTTGTTTTTTTAATTATCTTGAGTTTCAGTTTTTGCTCCACTATTCAGAGAATAGGGATGCTATCCTACCCACCACTGCATTGGTTTTCTTGGTAACTTGTTTTTCTGTCATATCTCAGTTACTTTTGCTGATTCATGTATCTTACTGCAACTTTGCATAAACTTTGCGTTACAAGCATGCATACAAGGTACATGAAGAAGCTGTGCCCGTTATATACAAAATGAACTGAATGTCAAGGTCACCAATGTATTGTGATGAGAAGCCTTAGTTTCTGTCATATCTCTGTTACTATTGCTTATAGCTAACTGTAACTTCACATAAGCATTAAATAGGTAGCATGCATACACAATATTTAAAGAGGCTTTGTCCATTATACCCTAGGTCATGAGCATGGTCATGGTCACATGATAGTATGTAAAATTTACCAGGTACGTATATTAACATGATATACGTACCTGAATGTACAACATGAAGAAATGGAAAAGTGTGACACAATTTCAAAAACATTGAACCAAAGCAAAATGTTGATGCACACACAGACATAAGTGATCTCAAAATCTTACAGAGCTAAAAACGAAGCCTATTGCTAAAGTGTAAAGACAAACACCCGTGTTAAGCATGCACCAAATGTATCATTCGTGATACTATGTGTTCGTACCGATAAAATGAGGCCCTCTGTGACAAATCTGCTGAGAATAACGACATTTTATATGCCATAAAATAAGAAATAGTTTTGTTTTCAAGTTCTTTTATTTTCAATCTTTACCAAATAATTTTCACTTATATATTACTAATCAAGTGTTTATTATGCCATCAATCTCTGCACAAACAGATCTATAGCTGCAAAACATTATTAGATATTCTCAAGCACAGATGCTGGCGGGTCAGATCCTGCCCCCAACGTGATACGCCTCTGTAAACACTATATCAAAATTATTTTAATATTTAAATACGAATTGGACATCCGTTACAGAACGGAGTTATATTACATTAATCTGTTGTTACAACGATAAAACCATTTTAAGTGCTTTATTGAGACTTGGTGGTATATGGTATTTTTCATACCGGCATACTGTATGTAAAAATTGTTTGAAAACCAGTTTTATCGATGCCAATTCGTGATTAAATATTATAGAAAATTTAATAGTGTGTTTACAGGGGCGTATCACGTTGGGGTACGGGATCTGAACCAAGGTGTCTGTGTTCTCAAGGGCATGTCAGCCATCAGTTGTAGACATATATCTGCGTAGGCATCACTGCAACTAAATTCATTGCCAACAGTATTGAATTTACAAGAATACTGTTGGTAAAAGTTAACAGATCTGACTCAACTGGTTGTCTGTTGTCAGATTTTCCATATACTTCTGGCACAGTGTAAACTATTTCTATCGCAAAAAAGCAAATTAGCAATTGGCAAATAAGCAATACGTAAACAAGCGGTTAACAAATAAGCAAATTAGCAATTCAGCAATTGGCAAATAAGCAAATTTGTCATTAAGCCTATCAGCCATTGGCAAATAAGCAAATCGGCAATTAGCAAATAGCAATTCAGCAATTGGCAAATAAGCAAATTGGCATGTCCCTACCGGCATTCCATAATATTTATTTAAAAAAATGCACGGTATGGATTACATGAAACTGACTGTAGAAAAAGCACTTTTGTGACGTAATAGAAATATGACGTCATCAAAAAACAGATACAAAAAAAAACTAAGATAATAATAATATTGTTTGGCAAACTGCTTTTTGTATGAAATTTATAGATACTATTTCTGAAATATGGCGTTTTTTAAAGGTAAGTAATCTTTAAAGATATCTAGTGCATGTAGATAGGCCTAGTCAAGGACATAGACTCAACATAAATACTGTGTTGCTCTTAAACATTTCTGTTTTCGGATACAGCTTTCTTTCTGGATAAAGATTGTTTTACTATGTGTTTATCATTAAGCTGTAAAGTATGATGTTTGAAGAACTTTAATTTAAATATAACTTATTTGTAAATTTCAAATTGTAGAACATAATTATATCGTATCTAAAGCATCACTCTATGTACTGTACAGTACTGTACAAGTAAAATGGTTTCCTGCGGGGAACATTTTTAATGATAAAAAGATATTTCATTTAACTATTTTCAACATTGTTTGGGGGGAAATAAATAAACATTTGTATCAGGAATATAGTTGACAATCATCGATCAATATAGAAGAAGGTATTTGGAAACTGGTGACCGTTGATGACCGGAGAAGGTCGAACATAAAACAATTATTTCTTTTTAAGAAAATTATTAAATGTGCCTACCTTTTTATGAATAATTCCGAGCAAAAAAAAGTAAACACACAAGTTTACGCAGAAAAAATATCTCTATTTATTATGGCAGATGCCTCTACGAATATTTTAATTTTGTAGATTTTCAGTATAAACAATTTCACAGTATATAAACGATTTGAACCCCAACCGGATCTTGTGAGAAGATTTTAGTGTCAGCCATATTCTGCCACTTCACTTGTTTACGATATTGGTATTTATATTGATACTGATGAACGTTAGGTTAGTAAATCTATATTTATATTGCGAGAGAGAAACTTTATTAAACGTCTAAGTTATGCAAAACATAAACGTTAGCACGAAGGCTATAAAATAATCGAAACTCACGAACAGCTTTCAGGTGATCAACACTGAACACGAACAAAAATCCGTCTTATTCCAATGTTGATTTAGTTAAACATTGAATTGTGATATCGAACTACTAAAGTAATCAATAACAAACGATAATTTAGTCATATGCATAACATATTGCTGTATCTTGAACATAAATTTAAGAGTTTTACCAAGGAGGTCATTTCCGTAAACTGAACGTTACTTGCTGGTGATTGTGAACCCTACTTGTGAGTTTACGAATTTTATCTGTACCCTGACTTGTGAGTATTTTTAAAGATTTATTGGAGAAAAAGTTTACGTTCATTGTGATTTTGTTTAATAAAATATATAATGCTATGTATATTTTTCTTTCGGATCACCATGGAAGAATACAACTGCATATACTGTTCAGTAAAGACTACGAATTTCAATGACATCATCACATAATTATTCGCCATCCAGACTGCAACTTGAAAATAATAAATAATGATCAGAATAAAATTTCCTATTTAAAAAATTTCAACGTCACAGCCAATAACGTAAACGAAAAAAAAGAAGTTTATAACACCAATAGCTGAAACACTGACAATTAAAATTTCAAAATTTCCCAGATATTCTCCGTTTAAAAAAATGCCAAAATTGTCGACGTCTATGAAAGATATACAAAAATAAAAGTCGTACATGTCAGAAAAAGAAAGTCAATGAATTTCTGAGAATATAAAACAGTGTTTAAAAAAGCAGAATGAAATCAACGGTAGGTGTAAAGCTTTCAACATGTTGAAATAAGTAATCTGCAAAAAAATCTTGTAATGATATTTCGAGGTTTTTTGATACGTGACGTTATATAACGGTCACGTCAAAACTAACAACAATGTGTTGAACTAAATGTAAACAATTTATAGTACATATGTAATATTTTAGCTTTATATCTTTCCAAAGAAAAATGAATGGTAAGTGAAGGTGAGGTTTGTTAGTTAATTATTCCTATCAAGAAATAATTGACTTTCTGATTCGTATAAACAGCCACTTCATACCGGTATTTTCGTAGACAGTGAAAACATGACGAAGCTCCTCCATTCATATGCAGTTTTAGTTACTTACATAGAACTAAAATATGTACCCTTCTCTTTTGACACAATAACTTCATATTCTGCACATTAAAATTTGGAACATACGACAAAAACACAATAAAAATCATCAAAAGTGACTCGCAAGTAATGGTTCAGTGAAAACACAAGTAGGGTACAGATCATTAAAATTGTTTTAGCAAGACGGGTACAGTTATCAGAAATGTCGCCTCTATTATTTACTATGTTTTATCAATATTCAAAGATATTTTCACAAGTGTCTGTCCGGTAACATGAGGTTAAGACAATAAAGTTAAGATTCAGATATGAGTTATAGTGAAATAAAACAATTTTAGGCATACATTTGCTTGTGTAATCGGCGTGTGTTGACATAAACAAAATGTGAGGCGAAGCGTTTTATGCGCATATATTTTACGAAGAAGGTTATGGATGTATATTTAAGCAAAGATAAATTATTTCTTAATATGATTCAAATGTTAACATACCGTAAAATATTAAATTCAAGCCGATTTTTAATAGTTTAATGTGTCATCCCGCCTGATTGTACGTTTAGATGCTGAATTCTTCTCACAAGATCCGGTTGGGGTTCAAATCGTTTATATACTGTGAATTTATTGTTTGTAAAATTTGAGATACAAATTAAAGAAACATTGATAATTTTCAAACACATCATTCAAGTTTTTCCACCTTAAACGGTAAAATAATTATAGAAAATTAGAAACATCACGTAATAATTTTTTATTCTTATAATTAGGTGTCATTCTTACTAATTCCCTAGAGGTAAATCCGTAACGTACCGGCAAACGGTATTTAGCCAGGTTTTCGAAAAGGTCAATTAACCAATCATGTACGGTTTACAGATCACATGCTCCTCCATGTACCGAAAACAGGTCACGTGTTCCTTCATACGCGTACCAATACCCCCCAGACCGCAGGGAATAAAGTTATAAACACAGTGAAAAATATTCGTCAAAACAAGTCAAGAGGCGTACAGTATACAGAAGCTTGTAAAAACACATGTAAGATTCTAAACGAATATAAATCTGCACACAGTATTATCGGGGAAGATTTTTTTCTATAGGAATTTGGACATTGAAGGGGACGTAATTTAAATCAATGTTCCCGATATGGTCATAACGAAAGAACAAGGGGGGGGGGGGGTCAATTTCGGCCATTTTTTGCCGCACATGCATACAGTACAATAGTGACAATATTCATTTGTTTATAATTACAGTATACTTTAATTTCAGAAAAAAGTACAAAAGGATTTTGTTAGAGTTTTCCTGTTTTGGGCAGATAAAATCTTTAAATAATTTAAAAGATCACAGCAAATCTTTGTAAATTGAGAGATTTCTGACAGTAATGTATACAGTATAACCATTATGATTAACTAGATTTTACAATACAAGGAAAATAACATATTTCAGGGATTTTTGGCTTATTTTATAGCCGTTATTCCGCCCGGCAGTCAATGCGAAAGTCATTTTTTCCAGCCACAAGGACTGGAATCCTTAGATTTATTTCCGGCCCTGATGATTTTTTCCCGGCCCGGACTCTGAAAGGTATTTTTTTGTAGGGGTGGGGAGGGATATTGCCATAATTATAAACAAAAATATTTAGCAAATATGAATTATCAGACTCAACTATAAGATACTATGAAAAAAAATATACAGAAACATAATAAATAAAACATTAGCATATTAAATTCACAAGAAAGCGATACATCTTTCAAAGGTTTAATTTTGAAGATTGGAGAAAAAATATGGTTTGGTAAGAAAATTATCCAAGACAAGATGGTGGCTTACATTACTTAGCAAAAACTGGTTATATCTTGCGGTGATTTTGGTTATCTGGGTCTGTGAGTACAAGCAAAAATGAAAAAAAAAGATCAATCTTGGAAGTTTTGCATATTTTAGAAGGCCAAAAATTGTTTCAAACTGGCTGAAATTTTATTCGGACATGAGGACTGACTGTATCACAATTTATCTCGGCCCTCCTGATTTTTAGTTGGCGAGGTCCGAGGACCGACAAACTTTCCCACAGAATAATTCGGTCATATTCCCAATTGAAAATAGTATATTATTTTCCCAATCAACAGGAAAAGGTTCCCATTTGAAAGTTACAATATAAAAATATTGAATTACAAATTCTAAAATCTTAGAAAATTAGGGCTTCTTCACTGTTATGGTGCTGAAATGTTTGAAGATGCCATCCTAGACAGTGATTCTTTTATTCATTTAATCACTGCCAAATTTAAGTCATGCATTTTCCCCAATTTTTAACAAATATTCATGAAATTCCCAATTCCATGGGTATGGGTCAATGCGGGTCATGTTCCCCAAAACCTGCATTTTTCTATACACCTCACACTATACCAATATATTGATCATGATATAATCATAATTAAATCAATAAGTTAACAATAATAATAATAAAATCAGGGTATATACACGCTCCTGTTATAATATTTAACTGGAGTCATCGCATTTAGGACTTAATAGCGAAAACATAGGGCCTACTATTTTGTTTTACAATGCATAACAGAGGCTTTTAAAAGGCCGATTCCTAAAAGAACTTTTCTTTGAAATCATTCAGATTTTTCCTAAACTTTTTAACTTTTAACGATTGTTTTTCCCAAATCAATAAGCTGCCCTCTTTCCAATTAATCCACTGATTTAACAACAACAAAAACAAACAAACACACAAACAACAACAAAAAAAAAAGAAAAAAAAAGAACAACAAACAAACAAAGGAAAGGAAAGAAACGAGGATGACCCTCGAGACGACAGTAGACCTCTCAGTTCATTTTTGTCATAGTTGCTCACTGCCACTTAGAGATTATCTACCTATAATTACGAGGTTTGATCAAAAAGTTCTTTCGGTAGTCCGAGAACCCAACTAATGGTATTACTTTTCAATATAATCGCCCTCTACACCACTTTTGCCCACCTGTGCTCCAACTTTTTTAACCCTTCAAAATAGAACTGTCTAATTTGGTTCTCAAAGAACTAATTGACCGCCTCCATGACACCTTCATTGCTTCCAAAACGTCTACCACGAAGCTTGGTTTCCAGTTTCGGAAACAGGTAAAAGTCAGAGAATATGACCAAAAACAACAATTCATAAAAACAACAACAAAACTAAGGATGGTTCAGGTAATGGCAATGGAGTAACTATTTAGGAAACTATATCATGCCATGATATGGTACCAAAAATAAAAGCTTTTGAATAATAAAAAGGCAATTTGGGGCAGAATTGGCGTTTATTGTGAGAATATCGTTTTCGGATGTAGAACAACCATGTTGTAAAATTGATTAATTGATTGATTGATTGATCTTTTTTAAATTTATTAATCAATTCATTTATGTTTTGCTTCAGCAATACCCAGTCTTCCATTATTTCCGGCGGATGACAATAAAGTGTTCAGCCACGTTGGTCTTGAAAGAATACACCAGGAAGTACAAACAGACCAATCATCGCACGTCTACGTGTCACGTGATGTGTTTACCCAATCAGATATAGATACGTTATATGAAGGCGCTAGGTCACAAAATGAACCTGAACAGAGCGGGAAAATGTCATATATAAATTCTTGCACAAAGGCAAAGATTTTCCACTTAATGTTTTACTTCCTACCAATCGTAACAGTCCTCCAGAAATACTGTTTTGATTTCAGGAACAAGATTATTGGTTAGTTAAAATATTTTATAGTATCTTCATTTTAATGCGTTCAAACATGAAATTTTCTCGTTTATTGAGATCATTCACTCTAAAGCAAAAAAAAAAAAAAAAAACACAAAAAAAAAAAACACAAAAAAAAAAACAACAAAAACGTTTAAGCTTATGAATTTCCATTTTCCATATACGTACCAAAGTATACTTGTATATGTATGTACGCAATCTAATACGTTGATACAAAAGAGAAAGAATATCAAAACGCTCGGCAATCTGATAAATAATCGGGGGCTACGCCCCCCACCCCGTACAAATCAGATAGCCTCGTGCTTCGATGCTCATTCTATTACTAATTATACATTCAGTATTACTTTCATTAGGTATTAAACATCTGACACGCTCTAAAAATGAAACTTATGTTCGTACTTTATGATAAGAAAGGAGAAATCTACTCGTTTCTGAGGCCTAATTTGCGTAAGATGATCGAAGACTATGAGAGTAGGCAGATTTTAAGTGAAGGCCAATGTGGGTCATCGGCCTCGTGTCTGAGTTATTTGTCTATTAGTTCATCCAGGCAGATAACTTGTATATACGTCAGACAAACCTTATTTTTACCTTTTCTTTATCATTTTCGTTTTATCCTTGGTGCTTATACAAAATTCCATGCAATTTCATTACATATTTTCTTATTCATTTTAAGTAGGAAGACTGAAAAATTAAAGAAGCTACTCAATTTCAATTCTTGAAATTCAACATAATCACACAAATTGACAAAAGAAAGTCAACTATGTATATGAAATGCAGAAAAATAAGGCATTGAGTTATCTGCCCTTTCGAATTATCTGCCCTTGAAATAAGCAAAATATTCAAATTCAATGGCACATAACCCACAAACGAGGAAAGTGATCAACATTATACGCTAGAAATGTTTGTTTGTCAAACAAACTTGGAGTTTAGAGAAGTTCTGTTCTGCTATATGCTCATATGTAAACCCTATCGTACGTCTTTAAATTAGAAAAATACATACAAATACTGTCTTATATATTTTGTTGTTATTTAGTTGTTGTTTTTTTTTTCAGGAGATTTTATGGGTGGGATTTCTGTAGCCTGTTTACATTTCCCACAAGGCTTAGCGTACGGTTTACTGGCGTCACTAACACCTGTTGAAGGCCTATATTCCTCATTCTTTCCGATACTCTTCTACACAATATTCGGAACCTCTCAGCACATGTCGTTTGCAACTGATTCTGTTATAGCTATCCTCACGGCAGAAGTGATTGATACCCAAGTGAAAAGTAGCTTTCTTCCAAAGTTTAATATTTCTGTTGTACATGCCACTCATACAATGAAAACTGAATTGTTAAACTACCGGATAGTTGTTTCGGCTGCGTGCACCTTCGTTTGTGGGAGCGTTTTGGTGGTCATGGG
Organism: Ruditapes philippinarum; assembly: GCF_026571515.1. Lineage (NCBI taxonomy): Eukaryota > Metazoa > Mollusca > Bivalvia > Venerida > Veneridae > Ruditapes > Ruditapes philippinarum. The sequence continues at coordinate 94,804 of NW_026862019.1, read as the reverse complement.
AATATTTCGACTGGGGTTTCTGACATCATATCAGTCGAAATCTTTTATTGGAGGATTTACGTTTGCAGCGGCTTTCCATATATTCACGAGTCAAATACCGAAAGGGCTTGGCATTGAAATTCCACTAGTTAAAGGAATTGGGAAACTGGTTTATACTTTTAAGTACATATTTGAGGACATAAGAAACACTCATGTTCCATCTCTGATTATTGTTATATTGTGTGTTATATTCATCGTATTTATCAAGGATTTTATCAATGAAAGGTATAAGAGAAAGCTTAGAGTTCCAGTACCAGCAGATTTACTGACAATTATCATCGCAACAATAATTTCAACATACACAAACCTTGAAAAGAAATTTGGTATTGAAGTAGTTGGTTCTATTCCCGTCGGCATACCTGATCCTAAGCTACCAGACGTTAGCTTATATGTTGAAATATTTCCGGAATGCTTTCAGATGGCGTTGCTTATATTTTTTCTTAGCATTGCCATGGCAAAAGTATGCGCGGAACAGAATGAATACGAAATTAATGACAATAAAGAACTGATGGCATATGGGTTGACGAACGTAGGCTGCTCTTTCTTTCCTTGTTTTCCGGCTTCCGTATCTCCACCAAGGAACATGATTCTTAGTTCTATGGGTGCTAAAACAACTTTAAACGGTTTGTTTACAACATGTGTAATGTTATTAGTTCTGTATGTGCTTGGGCAACTATTTGCGCAACTTCCGGTTCCGGCTTTGGCTGCCATGATTTTTGTTTCTGTGAAACCTTTGTTGCTTCAAGTGAGAAGTTTGCCGAAACTGTACCGGGTGAATATTTACGACATGGTTATTTGGATAGCCACGTGTTCAAGTGGAATCCTGCTTGACTTACCGTACGGACTTCTAGTTGGGATAGGTGTTTCGTTTATAACCGTTGTTGTTCAAAGCCAACGAACTGACACTGAGGTTAGATATAGAACCAACGACCATATATTCATGAAAAAAGAGCACCAGCCCCATATATCTGAGTCATCAAAAGTCGTTGTGTTCCATATGTGCTCTGCCCTCTATTTTGCAACATCAGAACGCTTCCGCAGGAGAATTTACGAATCTACACTTAACCCTCTGAAGATGAAATACAAACCGGTTCAGGAAATAGAAGTGACGTTTAGTTATTCTTCGTCGACAAATACAGAATCAAGCGTTCACAAAAATTTAACGGACAACCCAAGCTTCGGATTAAAAGGCCATTAAAGGGTGATCAAAAAGTTTGTAGGCGTAAGTAATTGACATTCAAGGGGTGAAACCTGTCTTAAATTTGAGAGTCAGGCAGCGGAATTCCCTTAACCTACAGAGCACGCCCTTACATGGGAACTTTTAAAAAAAGGGGATTTCTTTAACGTTTTACGAACGGGGCTGAATTTTGGACGCTTTTTAGCTGCAAATAAGTATTACGTAATAAAATACCGAAGTTATTAATTTTATGTTGTACTATGTATAATTATGAAAATTTAAATTTCTGTCTAAATATTCTACCAGTCATGTTTATTACTTAACGCTTCAGTAAATGAATACAATTATGTTTTTATTGTTGTGGCGGATGCACATTGTTCACACCGTATTACCGGCGGCAGTGATGGCAGATCACTGCAGTGATGGCAGATATCTGAAAATTACCGATCGATACAGGTAGGTTATAAATTTGGTTGGTTGAATTATATTTAACAAATACGGCACATTTCATTGCTATAAAACTATTGTCCATTGAATGGAGATACTGTAAGGTAATTTTGGACTCGTTTTTTCCTGTTTTCAGACTATTTTGAGCAGGTTAAAAGTGAAAGCCTTAGAAAAATCCGTGAAAATGTCTGTTTTCTGTTCAAAATATCTCAAGTTTTAAGTAAATGGCAGGATTTCCTGTTATCAATATAGATGTTCATCCATTGGGGTCACGCAAGCCAAATATCTACCCCGTGAGTCTTTTCTTGAAAGTTTTACAGACGCTCAATCTTGTCCGGTCGAAGAAAAAATGCTGCCGTTGTAGGCAGATACATATTATAAATGCTGCCGTCGATGGCAGAAATACCTCGAAAGTGGCTAACATTCTGACAGAAAATCAAGTTCAATCTTTTATCAATTCCTCTTTTCTTTGCGTCCTTTTAGTCAGAATTGAGACGTTAAACTATCATTTCTAATATTTTCTCAAGATAGAAAAGTTATTAACCCATTACCCCATGAGCATCTTGTGAAAAATGGCTGTTTCCATTGAAAGGTCTCACGTTACAAGTTCAAGTTGCTATAAAACTATAAAAACTGATTCAATACTAATCAAACTTGGCACAAATGTTGACTGGACCATTGCCTTTGTAACAACATGTTCAGTCTGAAATTTCCTGATACCATAGCAACTAGGGGACATCTCAAAATTGCCAAAAATCACTATTTTGCGTTGATTTTTTCCATCAAAATTGATTTCAAAGTGCTGCCACTTCTCAATGGATTGAGATAGAGTTAAAGGCTTTTCAGCATTGGTTACACGTTACCTTATGATCAACCTGGGGCCATTTTTAGCCTCCCACAAGTCCAAAGTTTTCTTGGCGATGAGGGGGACTCAGCCCCCCTTCAAACCCCCCAAACAGAAGGGGGCACATCCCCCTTCTGGCAACCCCCTGATGTATCTTTTAGATGGGGATGGGGGGGGGGGGCGCTGAAAAATTAGTCAATTTTTTAAACAACATTTATCAAACAAAAACAAGTGTTTGGGGGCATAAATAAGGCATTTTTTCACCATTTGAGAAAGCAAAAAAAGAAGGGGGGGGTGAAAAAGGCGTAGAAAGGCGTATATATCTGGTAATGGGTTATCAGAAAATGATAAAAAAAACGAAATTACCCAAAAACGCGTTTTTCCATGTTAAAACATGGCCTCACATATATAATTTTGAAGAAAAATTTGCTGTTTTGTAGATTTTTTGATTTTTTTCATTAATGCAGTATGTGCATCGAAAAAAAGCTTATTAGCAACATGCAGTTACAATACAAAAAGTTATGACTTAGTACCACAAAATTTCACTATAAATAGAGAAATGAACATGAAAAACTTCATTTTTCTATATTCATGCAGGTGTGCTTGATCTGTTGTGTCTGTCAGTTACATGCATACAATACTATATGTATCTTAAGTTTAGCAGCGCACTCCCTTTTTTTAGACATAACGCCAATTGCATATTACAGCAAGTAACTTCTGTAAGTGGATATTCATTTGCTAGCATATGACATTATTTTCTCAAGGTAATAATGTTCATCGCTTAATGACAAATAAAGGCTGAAATTTACTTAATCGGCGCAGATTATAAATTATTAAATTAATGTAATAAAGGGGAGACTATTAACCTCGCAACTGGCATCAGTGTATCATAAAAAATGTATGTTAATGTAAAATGGAAAGATAATATTATTGACAGTTCAAATATTTTCCTATATTATCAAGTTCTTGAAAAACACGACAACGTGGATTCATTTCTTTAAAGTTTCATGTTTGTAATAGCGTTGTAGTTTGCCTTTGAATTACATTTACTATGCTAAACTATTAACAACAGTTCTAACATCAAGTGCTCCCATTTAACTATATATTTTTTCATTCATTTTAGTTGTAACCATGACAACTTATAAAGATGAACCTTTCGATGATTCATAAGATGAAATAAATCCTGTATTTATAGGAAAAAAAATAGAATTTTTTGATTTGTTAAAATTCTTTTTCTCTTTTTTGACCTTTCAATTCATATTAACAAATCAAGCACACATGCATGAATATAGAAAAATGAAGTTTTTCATGTTCATTTCTCTATTTATAGTGAAATTTTGTCGTACTAAATCATCACTTTTTGTATTGTAACTGCATGTTGCTAAAAAGCTTTTTTTGATGCACACACCGCATTAATAACTTTTCTATCTTGAGAAAATATTAGAAATGATAGTTAAACGTCTCAATTCCGACTAAAAGGACGCAAAGAAAAGAGGAATTGATAAAAGATTGAACTTGATTTTCTGTCAGAATGTTAGCCACTTTCGTGGTATTTCTGCCATCGACGGCAGCATTTATAATATGTATCTGCCTACAACGGCAGCATTTTTTCTTCGACCGAACAAGATTGGGCGTCTGTAAAACTTTCAAGAAAAAGACTCACGGGGTAGATATTTGGCTTGCGTGACCCCAATGGATGAACGTCTATATTGATAACAGGAAATCCTGCCATTTACTTAAAACTTGAGATATTTTGAACAGAAAACAGACAATTTCACGGATTTTTTTCCAAGGCTTTCACTTTTTAACCTGCTCAAAATAGTCTGAAAACAGGAAAAAACGAGTCCAAAATTACCTTACAGTATCTCCATTCAATGGACAATAGTTTTATAGCAATGATATGGGCCGTATTTGTGATATAATATAATTAAACCAACCAAATTTATAACCTACCTGTACCGATCGTCAATTTTCAGATATCTGCCATCACTGCAGTGATCTGCCATCACTGCCGCCGGTAAGACGGTGTGTTGTTATGTATCTGAATTTAGTCGATTTTAATATACGAAAGATCGGTGGGGGCATTTCATCTTTATGTATACACGATTTCAACTTCACAAACTCACGATTTAAACTTCATAAATTTACGATATCATCTTAATGAATTCACGATTTCAACTTCACGAATTCACAATTTCAACTTCATGAATTCACGAATTCAATTTCGTGAATTCAGGATTTCAACTTTTTTCGAATTCACGATTTCATAAAGTTAAAATCGTTAATTCGTGAAATTGAAATCGTGAATTTACTAAGTTGAATTCATTAAGATGAAATCGGAAATTCATGAAGTTGAAATGTCCCCACCGGTCTTTCGTATTTATATCCTTTATATCAAACACGACTATCTGCCGTTCTAGAAATTACTTATTCTTTAATTCAGTGAAACCTTCGAGATTTTAAACACATAAACATTGTTGATAAAGTCAGTTCGACAATTTTAATCGAATAACGTGAAACAATCCAAGCAGTTATGGGCTGACTTTTCCAAAACTATAGTTATTAAGGCATATGAAATTGGCATTATTATATATGTTATGCGTATAGCCATGACACAACGCTTCGAGAATATGTATTTCATAAAGTCATATTTGTATCGAACCAAATTATAACAAAATAAAGATCAATTTCAAGATCAGGATCAATAATTGGATCAACTTGTAAATGCCCGTATCTTGTTAATTTCATAAACATGCTATTTCAGGTCCAACTAATATTAAATATTTGATGAATGAGGATAAACAATGAAGAATATTTGAGCTTTTAAATTTGATGTGATCTTGATCCTTATGTGAACTAAAAAAAAATAAATGCACCCTCTTAAGATGTAAATTATCACTATTCAGTATTGAACTTAATGTGTCATAAACTAAAAAATCAAATGCCTTCATTTAGGACCCAAGCCTACATAATGTCCTATTTACAGTAAGAAATGTTGTCCGTCCGCCAGAGTTATAAATAGGAAAATCTTGTCCGGCTTTCACAGGTAAAACTGCTGGCCGGATTTCCATGAAACTTCACAGGAATGATAAGTACCACCCTAAGTTGTGCATATCGCCGGTACGTTCCTCTTGACTGCACAAAATGGGCGCCAGAGTTATAAATAGGAAAATCTTGTCCGGCTTTCACAGGTAAAACTGCTGGCCGGATTTCCATGAAACTTCACAGGAATGATAAGTACCACCCTAAGTTGTGCATATCGCCGGTACGTTTCGCTCCGCTCCACAACATGGCCGCCAGAGCTATAAAAAAGAAAAAAAATCTTGTCCGGCTTTCACGGATCAAATTACTGGCTGGATTTCAATTAAACTTCACAGAAGTGATCAGTACCATCCCTATAGTTGTGCATATCGCCGGAACGTTCCTCTTGACTGCACAAAATGGGCGCCAGAGTTATAAAAAAGAAAATTCTTGTCCGGCTTTCGAAGGTCAATCTGCTGGCGGGATTATGCCCAAAATTCACAGAAGTGATCAGTACCATACCATTTATGGTGGACATATGTTTTTGTGTCAAAAAAACTTCTAAAATTAATGTTTCGTTTAGATATACAGAGGGTCGACCGCAAAAATGTTAGAAGTCCTTCTTTAAGTTACTGCAGTTTTGCGGACAAGCCTCTATATAACTTCAGGGTAGGCCTTAATATTGATGAACCAGAAATTTTTAAAGTGCTAAACAGTATTAAGATACCTGCAGTTGCATATTGTTATTGTTTTATATTTTCAAGAATACTGTATACACGTTCTGCTTTGATCTGTAATGGTTATTATTGTTTGAAATTATTTCTGTCCAATAGAACTGCTGTACATCAAATGAATCGTCACACACCTACTTTAGTGAATAAGCTTAAAAAAGTTGGTATATAACGACTGTTGCGCAGCGCACGTATGTTATCATAGAGATTTTTTTAGGCCAAACAAAAAATCTTTCCCTCAAAAAGATTTTTTGGTTAATTACTGAACAAACATAAAACATATGACACACATGTTTGAATTTAACATAAAAGATTAAGGTCAAATACAAATAATAACAACCTCTTATGTACGTCAAGTATAAGTAGAGAGAAAATAAATGCTTGTTACGTGAACGTTACATCTGAGAAATACTGATGATGAATGTACGTTTTTGACAATTTCACACAAGAGGTCAAGTATTGTTACGTTAACGTAATTACTGAGAAATGTTGATGATGATGAATGTACGTTTTTTGACAATTTCACACTAGAGGTCAAGGATCATGTTATAACCGTCTAGCTTTCTTTATAGTGTTCGCTTTGCTATGCTGGTTTTCTTTTCTAATTCTAAAATGAAGGGCATCAAATATGAAACTGTGTTGAGAGCAACAAGCTGAAAAGATGTTTAGAATGATAGGAATTTAATATTTCATCATATAAATTTATCTCACGCGTGTACGAACAGGATTTCACAGAAAATGATCGTAACTAAAACGCAGGGCAGGGCATAGTTTATCTAGAGTATTGCAATACAAAATCCCCTTATCGGTTAGAACACAAGCAACATTCTGAAGAGCCGTGGTCATTCAATTATGCCATAGTGGAGGACATGAATTTTAAATATTTTGAGTTCCTAGTTTATTTGTATCATATTAATGTGTTAAGTTTCTTTGCCTTATAAGGAAATGTTTATACACTAGATAATCAAAAGATCCAATGTTCTCTCGTGTTTCAACTTTTTTTTCTAATTATTTTAAAGTAAATTTGTTGGAAAAAAAGTTCTTTAAAGGTAATATCAGAGAACAGTTTTTAGGGACGACCCAGATAGACAGACTTAACTAAAGAGGAGATAACTCTTGAAATAAAGATGATAGAATTTTGAAAATCGTGATGTGATGTGATGTGATGTGATGTGATGTGAGTGGCTACAGAAACAATTTTCTTTAGTTCAAAATAGATACCATTTATAGTAAAAAAGAAGAGAAGTGAAAAATATACCTATTTTCAAAGTAGATACTATTTATAGTAACAAAGAAGAGAAGTGAAAAATATACCAATTTTCAAAGTATATACTATTTATAGTAACAAAGAAGAGAAGTGAAAAATATACCAATTTTCAAAGTATATACTATTTATAGAAACAAAGAAGAGAAGTGAAAAATATACCAATTTTCAAAGTATATACTATTTATAGTAACAAAGAAGAGAAGTGAAAAATTTACCAATTTTCAAATATAAACCATTCATAGTAACAAAGAATAAATACAAAAAAATATATCCATGTATATAATAATTTTCAAATAAATTTCAAGTTCAAAATGCCATAGCAACGACATTTTTCATGGAAAGAAAAGAAGGTGCATAACCTCCAGTCTGCCATCTACACATATTTCAAGTTTCATTAAAAATATTTTCATTACTTTTCGAGTTGTAACGCTATCCATTTTTGTGAACGGACGAATAGACAGACGGAGTGTAAACCTAGAGTTCCCTCCGGTTAAACCGGTGGGGATGTACTATGTAGGCCTGCTACGTGATATTTTACAAAGCGAGAAATTCTTTCCATTTTTTTTTTCTTTTTCCCGAAAACTCCGACTCTCTTGACCAATTTAAGTGTGTAAATACTTACTAATGAACATTAAACCTATACTTGTAGTCCTATAAACATGCTCTTTCATCTTTAATTATTCAGTGTGCTTTAATTTAATTATATTTGTGATAAAACATTATTCCTGTATCGTTTGTCCCGGCATTATAGTGTTATGACCAATGTTCCGGACTCTAAAATAACTTAAAAAAAAGCTATGAAATTTAATAACAACGCTTAAATGAAATAAGTGTAAATTGATCTTAGCCAACTCAATATAAAAAATCTAAATATAGTATGTATAGCAATGTTAACCTATGAAGATTTAAAGCAACACAGTGTTTTACTTTGTAAACGCTCGCGCACGAGTTAAGAGCACGTGCGCGTGTTTTTGTTGTTGTTGTTTTTTGTGTGTGTTTTTATCACCGATATTACTTAACTGTCAGTGTAACAACCCAGTAATTCCATGAGGGAATAATCAAAAGAGCTAATTTATTAAAAAGTGAGTTTTCCAACTGTTATTGATTAGGATGGCAACATCTGTTTTTAATCGCCTGATGTTAGAAATCAATATTATTGACAAAATCTCTAAATTTATTTGGTCATGATACATTATATAGTTAGGTTACAACAAATTTATAGGACACTGCTGCATCGGTTGTTGTAAGTTAAGAATACAACCGGAACAACATTTTCATCATCACAATGCACCCACTTCCGTTCATCGCAAAATATGACATCAAATTTTTGCGATCATGTAACAATTCCGATAAATTAAGTTCTTGAATAATACAGGTTTAACATTTTTTGTGGCAAAGAGTTGGCATATGAAATTAAATCACAATGATGGGGAGTCATATTGTTAAATCATGAAAAGTTTGAATAAATTCTGATATGTAGTTTCCATTATGCCTATACATATATGAGATTATTAGTTATAAAGTTTTTAATACTGTAAACTTCCTTTTTTGAGTGTTTTCTCAGAATATTGACAGCAGCCGTGTATATAAAGTTATAAATATTTTTGACAGGTTATATGGCCTTATTGAACGACTGTTTGGAAATACAACCCAAGCCAATAATAATAATAATAATAATAATAATAATAATAATAATAATAATAATAATAATAATATAATAATAATAATAATATCTTTATCTAAAGAAGATAACACATGAATATGTACCATCGTAGAAAACAAATAACATATCTTAATTTTAAATGTGGCCTTCTAAACAAAATATATAGAAACACAAACACAAAAACATCGTAAAATATTAACAACTACTTAGTATTTCATTCAGACTTTGTCCTTAACTTTTTTTTTGACAAACGCTCATTTTAGATATTAAGCATCATTTAAACAATTTTCATTTACAAATATTTTAACAACTAATCATATATGCATAATAAGTATTACAACACGAAAAGTGACGTTACAAACGTGAGTTATTACAAATGAGAATAAATAGAAAACATGATTCGCTTGCCTGACATTTACTTCACAAAATAATTCTTACATACGTGCGTATTACAGTATTGTTTTATAAAAAAAAAATGTTCTTGTACAACAGTGCTAAAACACGGAAGTACGATAAAATGTCTTTCAAATACATCAAATACATACAAATCAGCCAAAATACTCAACAAACAGCAAAATATGTTGACAAGCTTTAAAAAGTCATTGTGGTTTAATGAATTCAACTTATTGAACATCATACGGTCAATAATAAAACTCTTAATCAGTAGAAATATTGAGTTATACATGTATAATTATATAATAGTTGCTTAAAGCTCTACATGGCGAATATTCAGTCTTGTACGTCTTCAAGTAAATTCAGGTTAATTACAAACATTCCAGTTTAAAATATATTTCTGGCCAACTTAACTAGAGCGGCAAAATGTCACTCTTAAAAGAGTAAAATTTCATGGTGGAGTGCGGCGTTCAGTCAGTCGATCCCAATATGTCAAGATAATTACGTGATCGCGTGGAATTAGCTTTATTTTAAAACTATACTGATCTAGAATAAGAGACAGTAACAACCTTTCAAGTCAATTGTTGTGCATTAATTAATTAAGTCGTGTTTTTCTATCTCCATAAAACGTATCTGTTATTCCTCGTATACTCTGTGGGGAGAATGAAATTCCATTATAGCCTTAGTAGCGGGCAATTATTACACTCCTCCGGGGGGTTACAGCACGCGAGCAATGTATACCCCCCTATATCAATGAAGCCAGTTTTGGGATTCCTAGAAATTGTCGCATACATTTCATTTTTCAGTTCGAAACAAGATGTTGTGCAATGTAAGGATGACTGGTGAAGGAAAATGTTGTTTTTTTGTTCTTAAAAAATTTCAAAAAGACAATTTGGAATACATATTAATTTACAATAAAGTAATAACTTTTCGGTACAATTTATTATGATATGGTGCAGATGTATCAAAACTTTACTTCAAACAAGTCAGCATCGTATTTGATTATTTTTGCTTTTTATTTTTAAAGAAGATTTCACATCAGAAAGATAATTAAATCAGGAATATAATACGAGTTTTTTTTCTCGAGTTCAAGCTTGTATATAAATGAACTTTTGAATGATTTTTTTTTAAAATACAGCAAAAAGGAAATATCTGTATTGTTAAAAATATCTAGGATATACTTCTTGCGGTCTAAGCTTTATTTGTCTGTTTTTCTTTCACTTTTGTTATTGCTATTGTTAGAATACTCTTTGAAAGCAAACATTTTTAAAAAAAGAGAACATACAAGGATAAAATGTTGCCTTTTTGCTGTTTCAGAGACCGGATTCTCTGGTTGAGGTAAATACAGACGTTTTGTAATTTTGTAGAATACTTATAGAATGATTGTGCAAGTTTTGTATATATTCAGACACTCTAGATAGGAGATATACAAGGCGACTTGACTCTACAAATAACTACCGATTATGGAATTTCGAAACAACACAAAGAACTTATTACCACAGATGTCTATACTGATAATTTTTGAGTCTTCCATAGTATATATGAACTAAGTATATGATAGAAATAGCTGATCTTTAAAAAAATATTAGATAGAACTGGCGTTCATTTAAGCAAGCATTTTAGAGAAACAAACACGTGTAGATTAATTTTATGATATTAGAAAGAATGGTAAAATAACTACTAGTATCTCTAGATACAATAAGAAAGGATTTCCTAAAAAGGAAATAGATAACCAAATGAATCTGTAATGTAAATGAAAGTAAATATGGACGGGCGGAAGGCATCTTATGACGACCAGAAACAACAGCACTGCGAGCAGATGAGACAGTAAATTGAGGTGTTTCCAAAAAAAAAAAACAAAAAAAAAGAGGTCTGGCAAGATTTGACAAACACAGAGAGTCAAAATTGGAAAGCTGAATTATACGAAGGAGGAAAACTTGAATGTCGGAATAGCGAAATACAAACGATTAACAATGGCGCGTGCGCGTTAATGTAAGCCATGTTATATTTAGTACATGAAACAGACGATATGTGCACGTTAATCAGACGAGATTGTATAGCATAAGCCGTGGATGAGCAGATGAGATTTGACGGGACGGAAGAAACCTTCGTCTAGAGTGATAATATACATCTAGGCCAGGATTACTTCCGTTCTGACAAATCTACAAAACAACCTTCCTGCACGACACGTTAAACGTCTCAGTATGTACTTATACATCCGCCATGGGACGCCATGATAAATGCCATCAAACAGTGATATTTTCTTCCTGGAAAAAAATAACCACAGAAAGTAAACGTATACAAGGAATAGTGACAAATGTACAAATTGACAACCCAAAGAACAAGTTTCATTAATAAGCAAACCTTAGCAAGAATTTACATTAAATCAAAACACCAAAAGGCTATGGCGTTTGTAAGCAAATTACGCCTGTGCTAAGTTATAAAGGATTGTTTAAGTGTATCGAAGGCGAAATGTGTCCTCGATTTGAATACAGAAAGTAGGAACTGAAGGAAAACATATGAAAGAAAGATTTATACCACATGATATTGATCTAGCGTCTCTGGTTCTTGTCAGACATGGAATGGAAATTCTGAAAGGCATGTTTATTAACTTTGGACAAATTGTGTGCAATACAAATACAAATGTGAAAAGATGAACAAAAATTGAACAACAAATTTTACAGCACAAATTGTGTATTGATTTGAAAAGTACCCAGAAAAAAGAAACACATTTTTCTATCAAATTACCTTTAAATCTTCAAACAGAATTATGGAAGCTGATAGAAATGTGCAACTTATATTTTAGCGGATAGTGGTATAGTTTATTTTGTTATTAAAGGTTTTTATACAATTTGTATTTAATAAGTGGTATTTCAAAGATTTGAATAATTGGTCTTAAATTAATATTTTATGCAGATGTCACATTACCTTATCTGTAATATATTTTAACTGTACACAGTGCCTTTGAACGTACTTTATTTCTCAAATGGGCGCTATATAAATTATCATAATAAGGTTTTAATAATACATGATAAAAATAATAACAATAATAATTATTGTTATCATTACTTAATTTGTTATAATCAATACGGGCACTCGTATTTAGATATCTTAATAAACATAACGTTTATAGAGCTCTTGTCCATATTTATATGTTCTGTATTGGAATTGTTATTTTGAGAATACGTGTTTGTTGTCACAATGACATTATGCTCATTTTTCCATTTTCGAATTGGGCTAAATTGACTTTATATTTTAAAAGAATGACTATGAAAATAGTGATTGACTAAAAGTTGATATTCGAAAATGGTAAGGGTAAAATATAAATCTGCCTAATTTATAAAAAGACTGCTACACTTTTTTTTATAATTTTAACTAAATAGGTAAATTACAATGGATAGTTATAGAAATTTCCTTTGGCTATGTGAGTTTTTTTCGGTCATACAAAGTAAATTAAATCATTGAACGTAATTATAACAAAATGTTAGCTTTGCTTGACTTCGCCTTTTCACTCACTATATACCCTTGTATGTATATACCCTTGTATGGGCATAATGTCACTTTAATACTAATTTTTGTATGTAACCCATTTTTTTTTTTTAAACCTATCATGTATTGTTCACTGGATGTAAATTATGGTTACATTGATCGTATGTAAAACTTTACAGAGAATAAATCTAAGAACAACACAGATAGAGAATTGCAATTATGTTTTGTATAAAACAATAGTGAACGTATCATTTTCCAAACTTCATGACCCCTGTAATGATATTAGATAATAATCTTCGAGCATTTAAAACTAAAATTCATTTAAAATTTTGCAACGTTCTACCCCCAACGTCTTCAGAGAAAAATATAAGAGTTCAAACTAACATGAACCTATAAATCTGTATAAGCACTCCAGTTGAAAGGAATATGTTCCGCTGAAGTTCATTATCATCTTGTTTTCTTTTACCTTTTTATCTAGTTTTATCCCTTTTCAAATTCATCAAGTTTTAACTCGTGTACAACAGTCCACTTATGCAAATGAATAAATGAATAAATATAAAAGAAAAAAAATAATAAAATAAAAACATAATAAATGCATGAATAAAATAATGAATGAATTTATGAATGAATGAATGAATGAATGAATATTCATTCTTTCATTTAGATCTTTGCTTTCTTTCATTTTTGTAGGAGAGGCAAGGATGAGTACATAAATTCCGCTTTATTTATTTTGATGACGAAATTATCCTGTGGAAATCTTCAATATAATCTATGATATTACTGTTAAAGACAGACGCCTTGTAACGCCGCATAACACCGTTTCCGTATAAACGTCATCAATTTTGTTTATGCGGTAATTTTCAACGCATAAGATAGTGTATATATATGACAAATGACTAATATTTTGGTCTGACAAGATACAAAAAAAATTACTGGTCCTGGAAGCGGCAGCGCTGTTATGTGGTATTCCAACGTCTCGTTCTGCTCAGCATTTCTTCAACATTGGATTATCTCGCCAACTGCTCGTTCTATAGTAGTTAAATAATAATATAATATTATATTAAGTAACATTTCATTTAACAACTTGGGTGAAGATGATCAATGATTCCATGATATCTATACAGAGTTACAGAGACTTAATCACGGTATGTAACCGTACACCGGATATTCTCGTGTTTGCGTCAAACAAAATCAACGAAAATTACCTGCGTATTCTAAGCTCATATGACACTTATTTGACCTGGAGTTGAGTTTATAGTTTCCTTGATGTATGCCAGATATTAGACTTGATGTACTTACTGTTAAAAATCACCGTTGCTTACGGCAGCTATTGTTTCAGCAGTCTGGCCAAAATTAAAAGAAAAATCTGAATCGACAGAATTCTTATATCTCTTCTGATATGCCCTCATACATGTTTTTTATAAAAAAAAGCCAAAAAAAAATCACTCCTACATTAATAAAAATGCACACGCCCATTTTACAGGACAGGGTTTTATATTTAAGTGTGCAGGGTATAATATTTAAGTGTACAGTGTATATTATTTCAGTGTACAGGGTTGATATCTAAATGTAGAGGGTTTGATATTTAAGGGCACAGGGTATACTTTTTAAGTGTACATGATTTAATATTTAAGTGTACAAGGTTTAATATTTAAGTGTACAGGGTTTAATATTTAAGTTTACAGGGTTTAATATTAATATGTACACAGTTTAATATTTAAGTGCACATGATTTAATATTTTAGTGTACAGACTTTAATATTTAAGTGTACAGGGTTAAATACTTAAGTGTACATGGTTTACTACTAGTACATGGCATACTATTTAATTGTAAAAGGTTAAATATTTAAGTGTTCAAGGTTTAATATTATAGTGTACAGGGTTTAATATTAAAATGTGCAGGGTTTAATATTTCAGTGTACATGGTTTAATATTTAAGTATACAGGGTTTGATATTTAAGTGTACAGAGTTTAATATCAAATTTTACAGGGTTTAAAAATTTAACTGTGCAGGGTTAATATTTTAGTGTACAGGGTTTCATATCAAAGTACACTGAGCTTAATATTTAGCTGTGCAGGTTTTAATATTTAAGTGTGCATGGTTTGATATTGAAGTGTATAGGTTTTAATATCAAAGTGAACTTGGTTTAATATTTAAGTTTGCAGGGTTTAATATTTAAGTGGGCATGGTTTAATATTTAAGTGTACATTGTTTAATATTTAAGTGTACAGGGTTTGATATTTAATTGTACAGGGTTAAATATTTAAGTGTACAGGGTTTAATATTTAAGTGTACAGGGTTTAATATTTAATTGTACTGGGTATAGCGAGTAGAGTGAGTTTATTGTTCTGAGTATAATAAAAAACCCAGCACACCTTTGTGCATCCAGTACACTAGATGCGTCCATTATATTTTACCTCTGTAAGTCATTTTTTTTACTCAAAATTTGCATTTGAGTACAGGAGAAGAAATATGAGAAAAGATCGATAAAGTTTTGATTTTAGACGAGACTTATAAAGAAATTAGGTTTATGACATTGGAAAAAAAATCATCCCGTAAGCAACGGTGAAACTTTTTTTTACAAAAGTAAAACAAAGTTTGATTTGTTGTTGTTGTAGTTGTTAATATTTGTACAAATGTGAAACCTGGTAAATGTAAAGGAAACTATAAAGAGCTGAAAATCCGTATTATTTTTGCTTCTTGCAATTTTTTTTCTATTTTTTAATAATTAAAACACGATTGTATACGGTCCTATACCCTTTCAATTATCTGACTTACTAGTTAGGTTTCATGTTAATAAGTCATATAACAGATATGAATCATCTGATTAACTAAATAAGACTTTTTTAATATTTAAAAGAAGAATAAGTATCTAACTTCCAAAAAGCACCAAAAAAGTGCCAAAATAACGCCAACAAAATGGCCAGTTAAAGATAGATAGTTTGTCAACCTAGTATCAGATAATCTGTATACATAGATAATTGTCAGTCACTAGATGATGCGGAACTTCTAACATTTCCATGTCGTTTCCAGTTATTTCCTGACATACGTATTCTGTGATTATTTACAATCATTTCCTGTTGTTACCCGTTAAATTCGATGACGGTAATTGAGTCTATGCTTAATGAGGGTCCATCCATCCTTTCCGACACACAAAATGCAGTTTTCACTGTCGAATACGAACTCCGGACATGTCCCAAATCATGCCCGTTACATAACCGTTAATTTTGAAGCACAAAGTTGTGATCTTTTACCGTGAGTATGAACCAAAGAATTAAATTTTGAGCCAAATGTAAGTAACTGTACGTCGGCAAATGAGAACCTAAATGTACAGAAAGCTTGGAAGTAGCCTTGAAAAGGCCTGTTGGTTCCAAGGGCGTGCCTTTAAAGCCGTCTCACTCTGTGCTAGGGGCCCTCGCATGATAGTATATTTTCCTCGTCGCCCCTGCCTTTTTTCAGGGCCACTCCCCTCGACATTAGTCAGGACATTGGCATTCGCAGGAAGAAGTTTTGGTTATCTTCTTCAACATCCCAAGTCTTTAAATCTTCTGTCGATGCCCTGTGCCTTCTCCGCGACGTGCACGCTCCGAGTGGAAGTAAGATGACCCATTATATATCATATAATTATGTAGGTTATTTGGTTTGCTGGTTGGTTGGGTTTGTAAAGTAAGGTAAAGTAAAGTAAAGTAAAGTAAAGTAAAGTAAAGTAAGGTAATGTAAAGTAAGATAAGGTAAGGTAAAGGTAAGGTAAAGGTAAGGTAAGGTAAGGTAAAGTAAAGTAAGGTAAGGTAAGGAAAGGTAAAGTAAAGTATAGCAAGGTAAAGTAAAGTAAGGTAAGGTAAAGTAAAGTAAGGTAAAGCAAAGTAAAGTAAAGTAAGGTAAGGTAAGGTAAGGTAAAGTAAAGTAAAGTATAGTAAGGTAAAGTAAAGTAAGGTAAAGTAAAGTAAGGTAGAGTAAAGTAAAGTAAAGTAAAGTATAGTAAGGTAAAGTAAAGTAAAGTAAGGTAAAGTAAAGTAAGGTAAGGTAAGGTAAGGTAAAGTAAGGTAAAGTAAGGTAATGTAAAGTAAAGTAAGGTAAAGTAAAGTAAAGTAAAGTTTCTTTGTTTGTCGTCACTCAAGCAGTCAGTTAGTTAGCTATTATCATCGATCATTTACATTGCTTTATGGTTTAATTTTTTTTAACCTTTATATTTCAGTAAAAGGACCTATTTGATCGAATGTTTATGATCTCTAATCACAAATATCTTGTCTCTTTTTGGTGTGCTCCGGGTTTTTTTTTTCTTGTTAAAATTTCACCATATTTCTTTTACAATGTCGTGAGTAAGAAAAGAAAATCGCATGTTTTACAAAAGGAGCATAACATTTATTGAGAAACCTTAATTCACCTGAAAGTAATCTATCTACAATTTTAATATACAAATCCATTTCGAATACATTCTGTTCTTAGAGGGAATTATTTTAAAGGGAAGTAACCATTTCATACTTTTTTCCGGTAACTTTTTGCGAGTTATGTCCCTTCCATTGTTACTAAAATTACAATTACGATGATGATTCATTTCATTAATAATTATGGTGATGAGAATGTTGATGACGTTGTTGTTGTTGTTGATGATGCTGCTGCTGATGATGATAATGATGATGATGATAATCGTACGAGAATGATGTAACTTGCATAATTGGACATAGATAAATAGGTTTAAACCAAGAAATATTATTACATGTAGTAAAAATAAATAATCATTTAAATAATGAGAAAACAATGTGCATTATTTGATATAATGTTGTTGTTAATGTTGTTTTTTGGTTTGTTTTGTTTTGTGTTTTTAATTCTTTAAGTTCGTCTTTACCGACTTCATTTAAGTATTGTTTTAAGATGAATTTAAAATATGGAAAAAAAAATTGATGTCTTTAACAATTTTTTTTTCTTTTTTTCTGATCTCGTGTCTTTTCACTATGAAAAGAGTATCATTAAAATGATAGGAGCATTATAATGGGCTATTTCTGGAAATGGTGGGCATATTTGTATCAAATGGGTAATAAATTGACAATTATTCCATTCAATGAATTTACTTTCGCAAATAAAACAAGAAAAAAATAGCTTTTTTACGTTTTTTTTTAACCAGAACAACACAAATATTTATGACTCACTTGTAGTGACAATCGCTTATAAATCATTTTCTGAAATAGTTTTTATGTTTCTGAAACATTTGTAAAACAGTGAGGCACAAAAAAGAAGAGATAAAAACGAAAAACAATGAAAAACTTAACTGTAAGTTACGAAGAATTTCTGATGCTTTGATTAAAGAACGGCTCAACTAGTTGTTTTTTTTGACATGCAAAAACATGTGCAATGTGTATCAATTAGGGAAATTGTGCATTGTAAGATTGGAGGGGGGGGGGGAGCGTTATCCCGATATCAGAAATGATTTTTTAATATATCTAAAAAAAAGTTAAATGTCATGAAAAGATATTTTTAACAACATTGTAGCAAACATCTGCCATATAAAATAAACAGCGTCCATTTAAAATAGCTCCCACGTGAGTCTTACTGTTTCATAATAGCGTGCACGTGATTGCACAATTATTGCTTGGTCGTTTATGGCCTATAAACAGCCTCGTTTTGAAAGGTAGTGTGTTTATGTTTAAAGTTTGTTTTTTTTCAAATGAAAGAGCATGAGGGAGATTAAAGTCGCATTTTATGATTTTTCTTCTGTTTTAAAGAAGAATATCACGCTCGTGCAGTTACACGTGCATGTATGTTTACTGTTTCGCTCAAATTGAATTTCGTACTGTACACAATATAAAAGTTTAACATTTTATACAAACATGAAATTTAAAAAAAAAAGCCGAAATTAAACAAAAAGTTATATATTGAGCTTTGTTGTTAGATATACACAATATATCTACATAAGTAAGAGTTGAAGTATAAATATGGACACATTAAATCGTTTATTTCAAATACCTTTTTACTGTATATAATTACAAAGATAATTTATGTTTATTAGGCCTACACGAAAACGGTAACAAATCTGTATAATTATACAATATATGTGTCCAAATTACGGTGGCAGATATGGGAAATCGGCAATATTTAATTAATCACATGGTACGTTCGTTGTATTCTGCGTGTACCGATAGCTTATTGCGTGTACATAATAGCCAAAACGCACATGCAAACATGCGCACGTGTTCATCTTAATGTGCACATGTGTTGCCAAGTTGTTGCCAACTACAATGTACATTGTATTTACGTTGTGGTAACGCTACGTCGAACCACTTAAAGCAAAGTGTGCACATATTAAGTAAAAATAAACTCAATGTCCCTTTTATGCCACCGTATCAAACTCGTGTCAGACGAAAAGTAAATTCTATTTTTACTTCTATTTTCAACACATTCATATTTAACCTTACTAGTATCTAAAAATAGAATGCTGCGTTATCATTTGAGGTATTAGTTAATGTCC
Source organism: Ruditapes philippinarum (assembly GCF_026571515.1). Classification (NCBI taxonomy): domain Eukaryota; kingdom Metazoa; phylum Mollusca; class Bivalvia; order Venerida; family Veneridae; genus Ruditapes; species Ruditapes philippinarum. The sequence continues at coordinate 75,270 of NW_026862019.1, read as the reverse complement.
TAGATATGAACACCCGAATCACGGGGTAAACCTAGCTGAATACTTGTGTATCCCATTACTTTATCATTGTGTCGTAAAATTGTGAATAGACTGCTTACTACAAGGTAAGAAAATCAGATTTAATTTAAACTTTAATTTATTGTATTATTTCATGCTATTTAACCATTCAATCTTTTAATGCACATTTATATAGGCTACCCTGCACTCTTCTGATGTTCGAAATCTATATGCAAAGCTTTGTTTACCCAATTGTGGGTGCAGCAAACTAGCTGAACTCGATGGAATTCTATACGTTACGTCACATTACACAATAATTTTTCTAGTGTAAATTTTTGGAACAGAAACAAGATCGAATATATTAAGGGTATCGAATTTAAACTGCAGGGGCGGGTATGGTCATACATATCACAACGATTTTTGACTACTATCTAGTAGGCGTTATATTTCCTTTAGTGGAGTTCTTTCAGAAAACGAGATTTTGGGATGTACTGCCCTCTGTTTATGATGCTTGTCTGGCACGTGTCAAACCGGAAGTAAACAAAACATAATTCAATGTTGTACATCAATGTCATGTCTAATGATCTTAAGTATTGAGCAAATAAGGAAGTAAAGAAGTCTACAGATCAAAATTATCGATGACTTTTTTAAAGGTTTTTGTTGCTTGAAAAAGAAATCAGTTGTAATCACTCTCACTAGTTTATTTCATTTATTGATATGCGTTTACCATTTTTCATATTCATGTATGTATATATTTGCTGTATATGAGGATGAGCTGTATATGCTTAATTAAAAAAAAAAATGTTCTGTTCTGTTCTGTAATCCGGAGCTGGGCAAATGTGGGTTATTTATTTATTAGCAAGCTAATTCCCCTGTACAAGCACACTTTTATTGTTATAGTTTAACGGTGCACTGCCGGTTACGATAAATAAGTCTGCCTGATGCGTTTATTTAAATGAGCCGCGTCATGACAAAACCAACATAATGGGTTTGCGACCAGCATGGATCCAGACCAGCCTGCGCATCCGCGCAGTCTGATCAGGATACATGCTGTCCGCTTACCAACTCTATTACAGGTAGATAAACTGATAGCGAACAGCATGGATCCTGATCAGACTGCGCGAATGCGCAGGCTGGTCTGGATCCATGCTGGTCGCAAACGCACTTTGTTGGTTTTGTCATGACGCGGCTCAAATTATGTAACTTTAAAGATTGTTTGTAGCCCCGGATTGGCTGGGAAAACCCAAAATATTCTAAATTCCGGAGTGAAGTGGATCGGACTTCTGACGTCGACACAAAACGAGTACGTACACGATTCAAACAAGAGGGTCAGAAGTTCGATACACTGTGACTTCATAGTTGTCCACTGTCCAAGTTCCTGTGTAATTTTCAGCCGTCACCATCTTACTTAAGACTCAAAGAGACAATGTAAAGAGGCAAGTAGTATGTGGTCAGAAGAATAATGTACACTACATGTAAAAACATGTACGAGGCCATCCTTAAAAAAATGTTTGTTTGCAGTAACGCGACCGGCTCACAAAATTTGCCCCTACTCAAATTTTTTTTCATGGTTTGGATAAAAAAAAATTATTTTTTTTGAATCAGAAAATTATGCCTTGTGCTTTGTTTTCGTTCTTTTAAAGGTTAATAGAAGAAATAAAATGTAGGTCTTATTAAATTAGAATTCAGTTATCAATTTATTAATTGTTACCAGATTATCAAAGCATATATTGTCCTGCATTTTGAAATTCCATGTTTTTGGGGAGTACAGTTCAATAAAAAAAAAAAAAATCAACCTACCTACCCACCTTGAAAATTCTGGGTCGGGTTACTGCAAACAAAATTTTTTTTAAGGATGGCCCGAGCTTAGTTTCACACCGTACAATCAAATGGGCAGACAGCTGTTTTAGCGTCCACAGCTGTACCAGTATATACATGTCGGCGCGGGGAATACAATTGACGTACGATAAGTATTCATCTATTTTTAACATATCCAAACTGTGTTCGAGTAAATCGATGTTATGGATTCATAGTCAACATCCAAAGAATCATGCTAACAAATTTCTGGCCCTGTGCAAGCTTTACTTCACATGAACTTTGACTGAAAATAACAACACTATCCGATGAGATGCGGTATTTTTAGTTTGAAGTCACAAAAACTTATATTTTCTCATGATTATTATTCCTTTTTTTCATACGATACGTAAACGTCAACATTTTGTCATTAAATATTCCAAACCATACCTTCAAAAAAGCTTTTCTGTTAAAGTTATAAGGTATTTAAGTTTGAGTGTCATCAAAATTTTAGTAACGTCATCAGCTGTTCGCCTCTTTTTAATGATAACATCGACAGCAATTCATCGGCAAGGATGAATAACGCTGAAAGCTGTTCAAAAAAACAATTTTCAGCGCTTATTTGCCACAGTAACTAGGAAAAAGTAAAACATTTTTGTCCATTTAAAATATTACTTTATTCATGATACTTTCTAATTATATTATTTTTATTATTACTTTCTATCATTTGTTGTACCTTAGCTGAGAGGCCTATATCTCCATTTACCGCGCTGTATTTCAATATTGATATTGTTCATATGAATGAATAAATGAGTGAGTGAATGAATGAATGAATGAATGAATGAATGAATCAATCAATCAATCAATCAATCAATTAATTAATTAATTAATTAATAAATGAATGAACGAACGAACGAATGATGCAATATACGCATATGTTAAAACAAATTGTCTGTAGAAAGTATATGAGTTGTAATATTCTAAAAGTTACATATTATACATTCATTTTTCTTCTTATGCATGTCCTGTTGTTGTTGTTGTTTTCTGTTTCAGAAGGCCACAATGGAAATAAGATATATATGAGTGTTATTGTATGTTATTAATGTATAACCTTCTTTAAATAAAGATATTATTTTTATTATTATTATTATAATATAAAAAGGAAGCAAGATCTATTAATATGTTTCTGAAATGTTAAATTCAAAGAAAGTAAAGGCAAATTTAACTCTAAATACGAATACTCTGTATTATAACTAAATCCATCAAGTGTTATTATAAATAATGGCATATAGTAGACATGTCCCATGCAGTAAATGGATGTGTAACCCGAGATGTCTGCCATATAAAATGATTTATTTAAAAAATAAAAATTTAAATAATTTTTAAGAATGGTAATTATTTCTATTGCACTATACATTAAAACGACAACATGTTTTTCCATGCGCTTTCATATCTGGGGTTACTAGCCATTCACTGCATAAGACTTGTCCATTAAATGCCTTTATTTATAAAAGCACTTGATGCATGCCTTCATTTACAACACTGAATATTCATAAAAAGCGTTAAATTTGCCTTTGCCTTTTGACTTTAACATTTCATAAACCTATTACAGGAACTCCACTGAGGTTTTTAAGCCTGAAAAAATGAAATTTTATTTTTTCACATAAAAAAACATGAGCACTAAAACATAAATATTAATAAAATATAACCAAGAAATATAGGAGAAATACATTGAAAATCATATGTTTGTGCTATTCTCAGTCCGATTTGAGTGAAAAGCGTTTAAACTCTTTTCAATTTTGGGTCATTTTTTCACTATTATAATATTCTGGAAAAACGGAGCAAGCTAATGATCGGAAATTTTGCATATAAGTTATTAGTATAGATCTACATCAAATGGAGAAATAATCTCAAAAAATTATTTCCAGTCCCGTCATGTCAAAAAACCTTAGTGGAGTCCCTTTAATAGGTTTTGCTACCTTTTTATATTGAAATACAGTGCGGTAAATGGAGATCAAGGTCTCTAACCTAAGATATAACAAATAATAGAAAGTAATAATAAAAATAATATAATTAGAAAGTATCATGAATAAAGTAATATTCTAAATTAACAAAAAAGTTTTACTCTTTCCTAATTACTGTAGGACAAAAGCGCTGTTGTTAATACATGTAATTGTTTCTTTGAACAGCTTTCAGCGTTATTCGTTCTTGCCGATGAATTGCTGTCGATGTTATCATTAAAAAGAGGCGAACAGCTGATGACGTTACTAAAATTTTGATGACACACAAACTTAAATACCTTATAACTTTAACAGAAAAGCTTTTTTGAAGGTATGGTTTGGAATATTTAATGACAAAATGTTGACGTTTACGAATCGTATGAAAAAAGGATTAATTATCATGAGAAAATATAAGTTTTTGTGACTTCAAACTAAAAATACCGCATCTTATCGGATAGTGTTGTTATTTTCAATCAAAATTCATGTGAAGTAAAGCTTGCACAGGGCCAGAAATTTGTTAGCATGCTCCTTTGGATGTTGACTATGAATCCATAACATTGATTTACTCGAATACAGTTGGGATATGTTAAAAATAGATGAATACTTACCGTACGTCAATTGTATTCCCCGCGCCGACATGTATATACTGGTACAGCTGTGGACGCTGGAACAGCTGTCTGCCCATTTGATTGTACGGTGTGAGTTTTTAGCTCGACTATTCACAGAAAAATCGAGCTAATGCAGTCACCCATTTGTCGGCTTCGCCGTCGCCGTCCCTGTGGTTAAGTTTTTGCGTGTAAGCGGGTAACTCCATAACTACTGAAGGGAATGGATTGAAACTTCACACACTTGTTCTCTGTGATTATCTAACATGATTGGCACAAGTCCCATAACTCTGATTTGCTTTTTTGCATAATTATGCCCCTTTTTCGACTTAGAAATTCTTGGTTAAGTTTTTGCGTTTAAGCTGGTATCTCCATAACTACTGAAGGGATTCACACACTTGTTCTCTGTGATTATCTAACATGATTGGCACATGTCCCATAACTCTGATTTGCTTTTTTGCATAATTATCCCCTTTTTCGACTTAGAAATTCTTGGTTAAGTTTTTGCGTGTAAGCTGGTATCTCCATAACTACTGAAAGGTATGGATTGAAACATCACACGGTAGTTTGCACTTGACAGTACCGTCCATGAACAGGCTCAATCAAACCGAGCCTGCAACATTTTCAATTTTGCCGTGTTGGGCTTTCTTTAGGAATTCTAATTTTCTCTATATTATTCCACACACTTCTTCTCTGTGATTATCTTACATGATTGTCACAAGTCCCAATATTTTTGATTTTTTTCATTATTATGCTCCTTTTTCGGCTTAGAAGTTCTTTGAAAAAGTTTTGCTTGTAAGCTGGTATCTACATAACTACTGAAGGGTTTGTGCCTTTTTTTGGGACACTTTTATGTATTCATAATAATAAAGCAGTGATTTACTCGATAAAACATCTTAATAACAAGCCTTTGTACCTTTTCGGACAATTTTATGTATTCATATAGGAAAGCATTATCATACATGACGAAACACTCTTGTGACAACTTTTCGAATAGTCGAGCGTCACTGTCCTCCGACAGTTCTTGTTTTTATTGAAATCCTGTCTAAATTCATGTGTTTTCATTCAGGTAACAAAATGTTGTTGAAAGTACTGTTTGCAAGTTTTGCCCTTATGACAGTGGCACAGGGCAAGTCTAAGTATTGTTGCTATCCTGATCAATGGGAGGCCGTGGAAGGATTGATGGCGGGTTCAGTTGACGATGAGGGGCACGCAACAATCACCAATGTAAGTACATTTTTTTGTGGCAGCTTTAATAAGTTGCCCGTACTTCACTTCAGTGTTTTTACATTTTTCTGGTCCTTCGGGATCATTGATACAAGCACTACTTAGTGTTGAGAATTGAGTACCGCTCAAGCCTGTGCTAGGGGGCGTGAGGGATGTTGCACTTATTCATTATCCCTCATGCATAGACTCAATCAAACCGAGTTTGCAATTTTCATGTAATAATGATGTGATTAATGCTGTTCTTTAATTGGATGTAAAGGAGAACGACATTGCTTTTAAGTAGGGCATATATGTTCCATAACAGTGACTCCCCTAGGTAAATCACTATAGGTCAATAAATAATAATAAGTCTCGACAGAGGAATTTTGAGATCACATTAGTAACCGTATTTTGGTAACTGGTTTTTCTCCATGAACTACGAAAGGAAGTACCCTGGGAAACTCCATACTAGATAATACTAACTAATATTGTTCTTGCTGTGCAAGATTATATCAGCAAAAGCAAGAGATTTACGTAAGAACGATATCCTTCTTTTATCAATGCCATACCGTTAGTGCCTTCTGGAAATATCTTCTTTTCTCTGCTTTCTAACTTCTTCTTCTCCTGTCTTTTTCAGATAGTTCATTATTTTACAAAACTTATTTTTCGAACCTTCTTCTAACCAACTTCGAACTCATAATTATGTTTGGTATATAACATAAAATGTCTTCTTATTCAACAATTACTCATTGTACTTTCAAGCATATCCATGTACATACATTTATATAGCAAATAAAAACTAAGATAAGACCTATATAAGCATTAGCTTTCGGTTTCATTTCATGTGTTGTAAATTCTATTTGTTAATTAAATGTGTATACTTGTATGAAATAAACTATGTTTAAACTGAGATCACTGTAACCTCAACCTTTTAAAAACTACACCCATATAAAGTTAATTTTTTAATAATTAGTCCCCTACCGGTTTAACCGGAGGGGACTTTAGGTTTACCCTCCGTCCGTCTGTCCGTCTGTCTGTCTGTCCGTCTGTCTGTCCGTCTGTCTGTCAGTCCGTCAGTCCGTCCGTCCACAAAACTGGATCCCGCGATAACGCAAAAAGTACTGAAAATATTTTTATGAAACTTGATATATGGATAGATGGCAGTATGGAGATTATGCACGTCTTTTTTTTTTCTTCCTATGTTGAAAATTCTGGTTGCAATGGCAACAAATAGTCTGAAAATATGGCAAATTTAACACATAAACTGGATCAGTGATAACTCAAAAAGTACTGAAAATATTTTTATGAAACTTGAAATATGGGTAGATGGCAGTCTGGAGATTATGCACATCTTTTTATTTTCTTCCTATGTTGAAAATTCTGGTTGCTATGGCAACAAATAGCCTGAATTTCAAGATTTCTGATTTAAATTTTTCAGCTTTTTCACTATATGTTCTTTATTTCTTAAGGTGTTTACTTCAAACTTTAAATATAAGTTCCTGGTCATCAACCACATCATATGTGACAAGGTTTATAACTCTAGCACAAAAAATATTAATATTACCTCCCTTGAACTTAGATTTTTTTAGGGGAAAAAATGTTGTCTTTTTTAAATAACTTCTTTATTTCCTAATGTATCTACTTTCAAACTTCATATATATGTTTCTTATTATCACTCGACATTTTTGAGAAGGTTAAATACTCTAGCAAGACTATTTCCAGAATTATGTCCCCCTTGAACTTAGATTTTTTTCGAGAAACTGGTATTTTCACTCCAACTTCTTCATTCCTTATAGGATTTACTTTAAAATCCCACATCGTAATAATATGACAAGGTTGTATAAACATAATTTCCTTACTAAGCATGGAAACTTAACACATTACTGTGATATAAACAAACTTATTTTATTATGTTTTGTGGTCGATATTTTCAAATACAGACTTCATCCTCAAATTCATTATAAATGGCAATACACAGGAGTGTATGACAATTAAAGAACTTTTTGAGGGACCGGTAGGGGACTACTGTATTGCCCGCAATACTATCAAATGCTTGTTGAATTAGTAACGGAATGATTTGGTGTATGTAAAGGTTATAATGAAAATATTGTATACCTATTCTAACATAAACTGAGAATTGAACATTTATGTTCACATTTATGTTTTTCTTTTTTAGGGCTACGTTACGGTGTCATATGATGCTAAAAATCAGAGAATTTACGGCGTTGATACCATAACCACAGGTTCAGTCACAAAAGTTTACACATTTCTACAGTTGTTCACAGAGGTTTGTAAATCTATGTTTTCACAGACATAATTTTGAACAATTCGATATACCGGTTAAAGAATGGCATACTATACCGTAAAAATTTAAAGACGCGGAATAATGCAATGTGGCTTCATGGTCAAGAGTTTTCACTGGAACATAATTTTGAATAATTCGATATACCGGTTAAAGAATAGCATACTATACCGTACAAATATAAAAAGAGGCGTCATAATGCAATGTGGCTTTACGGTCATGAAGTTTTCATTGGAACAAGGTCATTCGATGTTAAAGAGAAATTTGGTGTGACAATTCGCTTTTGATCTATTACAAGCAATATTTTAATCACAAATTTAATTACCAATGTAAAATTTTAAATTTAAAGGATGATGTATGAGCTTTAAGTCAACTAAAAAGGTGAAAAAGACAGCGAATAATATAAAAAGTTTTATAATAATTCTACATCATTTATTAACTTTTGAATTGTACCAGGTTACGCCACTCGTGAGAATACTGTTTTTAAAGCTCACTCGATGAAATAAAATTTCATCTTACACACAAAAAAACCACCAAATATCCTCTATATTCTATATTGGACGCTGTAAACAATAGACATATACAATTTTGGTATAAATTTCAAGTCTTACACAGCTTTATGTATATAAAACTCGAAAAATGGTTTCCCTAGCTACGACTCGATCAAATAAATTACCGTAATGTACAATTAAATGTAAAATAACTTTAAATTACTTATATCTACATGTAAATAGATTCATAAAAAGCAATATTAGGTATGAACTGTCGACTTAAATACGACAATATATTTTGATTGTTCTTTCCTTCAGGGTGTACAATATCTCATTGTGAACAAAACGTGTACGCGAGCGAAACTTGGTGCCTGGAATAATCAAAACTGCATCCCCGGTAAGTATATCTGCATTTTATTTTAAATTGTTAACGACAATTCACATTTTCGTATTCCATTAAATGATTTACAATTTCCATAGCACTATCATTTACAATTTCTTTATTCCATAGCATCTTGTCATGCAAGAGTTGTCGGTCCTTATTACTGGTAACTTGTTAATATGGGCAATAAGTCAGGTTATATTTTATATTTCCTAACAGGCAGGTGTGTCCTAGAAATAGGTAGAATGCATTGTTTGGTTGTCATTATTTAGTCGAAAAAAATGTTGCGTGACATATCTCAAGTCATTGGTGTTTCCTTTAAAAAAGGCAAGCTTTTTTTGTAAAATTAAATGTGAAAATATAATAAGCTAAGATTCAATAACAATACTGTTAGGCTGTTAGCCACGTGTTTTAACACTTTCGCGGCAAAAATAACGAATGTTCTTCGTAAAATGAGCGATTCCAAAGGCCCATTATGTCCCAGAAATGCTTTTATTTTTATTTCTTAAAAACTTTGTGCTACTTTTATAATGTCCGAAAAGTTATTCATCGACCAGTTACATGAACCATCTTTTTATCTGTTGCTTTTTGAGAATAAGTGCAGTTGTAGTGAATTGGTGTTTTGTACAGAAGCCAAAATACATACTACTTGTTAACATTTTGCTTCCCTTAGGTAACAATCATCTAACATTCTTTAAAACCATTATTTAAACATTATGAATTTCATGTGATTTCTTAAGAAGTAAAAATTTATTTGTTTCTGAGTCATAATGTGCCTTAATGAAACGAAGTGTTATTTTCAGATAATGCTACGTTAACTAACCAGTACAGACTTGGACTGAACCAAAGTATTATGATCAATGATTATACGTACAGTATAAGTAATCTAACATATATCGTGAGTGTGGAAAACAAATCGTGTGCCCCTGTTGTAGAGTACAACTTCGGAGATCTTAACGGAGGTAAATCTGATTTCAAAATTTTGTGAGAGTGTAATGATATAGATAATTATTTATTTCATAAATTTAAATGTATGACATTCCATGGTGAAAAAAATGGTAAAAACCCATAAAGTCATTGAGGTTTAGATAACTATCTTTCACAGTATGATAAGAAAAGCGGATCATTATGACGGCGTGGTCAGCTGGACAATTCCAGCATGCAAAGCGGCCGTCTTCATGCGTCAATCCAATTGTTACATTGGGATAATGTTTACCTGGTTCGTACTATAGAATACATGATTTCGTTTGTAAAACCAGAGACCAGAGCCCCACGGGGAGCGTTAATTGCAGGATGAATGTTTCTCGTGGGACTCATTCCGAAATAGCCGCTTCGTGAGCCGCGAGGTAGTTAAAATGAATGGTTACCGATTTCTATCCGCCTGGCGCCTGGCATAGTGATAGGAGTTGGGAGGTACATGGTATGCAAGCAAAAGGTGTCTCATAAGTCAGAAATGGCTGGCCCTTTCAGTAGGGGTGACACTATAATAAACAATACCTTTACCTTTTATCAGGTACGTATGTTAATATACGTACCTGCTTTTATATACGGAGGGATAAGAAACTCCAAAAATAGAATATATTCACGGCCTGACCACAATCCTTTTCGCGAGATTAATTGGCCCGTAAAGTTTGTCGATTTCCGCCATTTTTGTTTTATGTAAATGAATTGTTTATGTTGTTTATTTGTCTTGAATAGTTTCCATTTCAGTATTATTTTATCAAATTTTAGCACATTCGCACACAAATATAAGTATAGAACTTTTTAATTTATACTTTTTTTGAAAACTGAAAATGTCTTTGTAAATTCAAGACGACGGAACATGATCTCGGGGAATCTTTTCGAAAAATGTGAACTTGCTAGGTAATTAATTGCTAGTACAGATTTTAATTGTATGCTGGCATAGCTTCATTTCCATTTAAATATAGCTCTGTGGTGAAACTGCTAATATGCCGTTGATCATGCAATAAAATTAAAATTGCGCGGCTAAATTTTTGCACAGCTAAAAACCGGAAATATGGTGGCTTCTGATGCATATTAAGTGAACATTTATGAAAGAATGGGCTTTATAACATGCAAGGATGTTGAATCATATTCTTTCTTTGAAAAACAACACTGCTGAATTTTTCATTGCATAGTAAACAACAGGTTTAAAAGTAGATCAAAATGGTAATTTTTCTGTAAAAAAGTACATCCTATCATAGCACACGAACTGAACGAAAACACAAATTAGAACTTTCAATGATTTTTAAGAGCCTAATTTCCTGTTAAATATTACATGTATGCATTTATGCCAGGTTTCATCAAGTGAGGACCGACTAAATCTAAGGTATTATTAAACAGGTTGCTGGGCGACCGTTCCTTGAAGGACAGGTGGTTTGGGGCGTTCTACCAAAATGAACTAAGGAGAAATATATTTTGTTATTTCTTCTTTTGTAGAACGATAGACCATTGCGACGTATGTTACTTTGGCGGAATGAATATACTCTGTTTTCAAATATTCATTCGCTCCTAAACTTATTTCTTGCGTTCGGACATACGGACGGCCAATGTCATTTCAGTACTTACTTTCAAATTTTCTTCTGTCCGAAGTTGTCTCCCTTTAAGCACTAAATAAAGAAAATTAATATATGCATGTATTTTAACATTTCAGCTCAGCTGATGACAGGTGTCGGGGTACAGGGTATAACCGTGGGAATCAAGGACCCTTCTGTTTTTGATGTTCCAGCTATCTGTAAACAAGCGGTATGTTGAGAGCTTTTCTTCTTTTTTATGCTCCCCGAAGGGTAAGCATATAGTCGCCGTTTTGTTTGTCCGTCTGTCTCTCCGGTTGTGCGTCCGTCCGCTTTTCTTGTCTCTGTAACTATAAAAGATATCAACATGAAACTTTGTAGGAAAATAGTTCATATTGGGTAATAATCGTATCTCTGCCTTGCCTTATTTTGGATTTATTGCCCTTTGTTCATTTTTACACTTTGAACTTTGTGCGGGACAGACATAACTCTAAAACTATAAGACACATCAACATGAAACTTTGTAGGTAGATAGATCATATTAGGGAAAAAAACATAACTCTGTCTTGCCTAATTTTGGAGTTATTGCCATTTGTTTATTTTTACACTTTGAACTTTGTCCGGGACATAGCTCTGAAACTATATGACATATCAACATAGAACTTTGTAGTTAGATAGATCTCATTTGGTAGAAGTATAGTGCAATAGAACTATAAATCTGCCTTGCCTAATCTTGGAGTTATTGCTCTTTGTTCATTTAAATACTTTGAACTGTGTCCAGGACCTAACTCTGAAACTATAAGAGATATCAAAATGAAACTTTGTAGGTAGATAGATCTCATTTGGTAGAAGTGCAGCGCAATAAAAACTATAACTCTGCCTTGCCTAATTTTGGAGTTATTGCCCTTTGTTCATTTTAACACTTTGAACTTTGTCCGGGACATAACTCTGAAACTATAAGAGATATCAACATAAAACTTTGTAGGTAGATAGATCTCATTGTGTAGAAGTGCAGTGCAATAGAACTATAACTCTGCCTTGCCTTATTTTGGAGTTATTGCCCTTTGTTCATTTTAACACTTTGAACTTTGTCCGGGACCTAACTCTGAAACTATAAGAGATATCAACATGAAAAGTTGTAGGTAGAAGTATCTTATTGGGTAGAAGTTAAATGCAAATAAAACACCATAAATCTGCTTCGTTTAATTTTGTAGTAATTGCCCTTTGTGCGTTTTTAACACTTTGAACTTTGTCCGGGACATAACTCTGAAAATATAAGAGATGTCAACATGAAACTTTGTAGGAAGATAGATCTCATTGGGTAGAAGTAGAAATATTCCAAAATTAGCTTTTAAGCTCCACTTTCAAAAGAAAAATGCAGCTATTGTTATGACCCTCCCGTCGGCGTCGGCGTTGGTTAACCTTTTTTGTTAAGATCCATTTTCTCAAAAAAATAAAGTTATGTTCCCTTTTCTCTTTAAATTCGTCTTTTTTTTAACTCTCAGCACTGAGAAAAAAGGAGCTCGCTGTCCGCAAAAAGGTTTTGTTTTTAAATAAAATGTTTGTTTGACTTTAACCAATGTCATAGCTGCATGCCTCTAAATGAGCCATAATATAAATGAGCCGCGTCATGACAAAACCAACACAGTGGGTTTGCGACCAGCATGGATCCAGACCAGCCTGCGCATCCGCGCAGTCTGATCAGGATCCATGCTGTTCGCTTACCAACTCTATTACAAGTAGAGAAACTGATAGCGAACAGCATGGATCCTGATCAGACTGCGCGGATGCGCAGGCTGGTCTTGATCCATGCTGGTCGCAAACCCACATTGTTGGTTTTGTCATGACACGGCTCAATTATCAATATAATAAAATAATACAATACAAAATAAACTTGAGAAAAATATACTAAGATTTTAAGAAAAGTACAAAAAAGACAGTTTACAGTTATATTTCACATGTTAAATGGGGCTGATTTGGCTTTTTTGACATTTATCTGGTATTTTATGTAAATTGCAAGTGCTGTTTGCAATATCTCAATTATTTTATTTGTTCACTTTAAAATATTGCACTTTTAAACAGATTTTTAAAATTTTCATGAAAATTAATATGAATTTGAGGCACGCTACTTAAATGTTGATGAGAAAAAAGTTTATACATTTAATATAATGCAAGGAACATCGGAAGACTAAGCGATCAAGTTTAAGTGAACGAGATCGTCCTGGTTTATGTTGCATATAATAAGAAAGAGACATGATAGCACGATAGACCGGTAGGGACATTTCAGCTTCATGAATTCTTGATTTCATCGGCATGAATTTACAATTTTAACTTCGTGAATTCCCGTTTTCAACATACGGAATTCACGAATTCACGATTTCAGCTTCGTGAATTCTCGATTTCAACTTCATGAATTCCCGATTTCAACTTCATGAATTCACGATTGTCTTAACAACAGCTCTTGTTTCATGTGAGTTTGCTTCGTAACAAGGATTGGATAGCAACATGGAAACGAACATTGAAAAAAATGTATACATGTATTCATTTTGTAGATTTTAATTTGAAATGTGGGCATTTATTATCCCCCGCCGAAAAATTTCGGCGGAGGATATAGAAATAGTCTCCGTCCGTCCGTCCGACCTTCCGTCCTTCCGTCCGTCCCTCCGTCCTTCCGTCCGACATTTTTGTCCGGAGCATATCTCTAAAAGTATTTGAGTTATCAACTTGAAACTTCATAGGTGGATAGACCTCATTGAGGAGGAGTGCAGTGCACAAGAATGATAACTCTACCTTGCATGATTTTTGAGTTATTGCCCTTTGTTATTTTTCAAAATTGATTTTTGTCCAGAGCATAACTCCAAAAGCCTATGAGATATTAACATGAAACTTCATAGGTGCATAGATCTCACTCAGGAGGTGTGCAGTGCACAAGAATGATAACTCTACCTTTCATAATTTTTGAGTTATTGCCCTTTGTTATTTTTCATACCTAATTTTTCACCTGAGTGGAGCATAACTCAAAAAGTGTTTGAGATATCAACATGAAATGTCATAGGTGGATAGATCTTATTGAGGAGGAATGTTGTGCGCAAGAATGATAACTCTTCCCTATACAATTTTTGAGTTATTGCCCTTTGTTTTTTTGTGCTATTTTGTCCAGAGCTTATCTCAAAAAGTATTTGAGGTATCAACTTGAAACTTCAAAGGTGGATGGATCTCATTGAGGAGGAGTGCAGTGCTTAAGAATGATAACTCTACCCTGCATTATTTTTGAGTTATTGCCCTTTGTTATTTTTCAAAATTAATTTTTGTCCAGAGCATAACTCAAAAAGCCTTTGAGATATCAAAATGAAACTTCATAGGTGCATAGATCTCACTCAGGAGATGTGCACTGCACAAGAATGATAACTCTACCTTTTATAATTTTTGAGTTATTGCCCTTTGTTCTTTTTCATACTTAATTTTTTTATTCAATTTTTTTCTCAAAAAGTATTTGAGGTATCAACTTGAAACTTCATAGGTGGATAGATTTTACTGAGGAGGGATGCAGCACACAAGAATGATAACCTACCCTGCATTATTTTTCAGTAATTGCCCTTTGTTATTTTCAGCCATCAGTATTCACATAGGTTTCAAATCTGTAATCATTATAGCCATCAGTTTTCATTACCAAAAGACCTCTTAAAATGGAATTATTCCGCTCTACTACATATACATTCTTCCAATGAGCAAACACATTCGGCGGGGGATGGCCATGTTGACATGGCTCTTGTTTCCATGGTATCAAAGAAAATAATTTTCATTCTCTTTATTTCAGCCTCATGATCAGAGCACATTGAGAAGCGTGTCGTTCACAAGAAGACGATGAACATATTTTATCAGGGCATAACATATGGGCACACAAACTGATATATCTTATTGTATGGGTTTTTGTAAATTTGTGACGAATCTGCTGAAATAAACGGGGAAAATATTTTTATGTAAGGGAATCCTTTTTATCCTTTGTAAAATCCCCTGGAAAAATGTTTGTATAAATTAGTTAAGGATCATTCGTGTTTGAAGTGTAGATTTTGGAAGGCAGTCTCACCTTCCTATGCCATCGTTTTGTAATTGTATTGGCCAAACAACCGAGTTGTCAATACAAACGCGTAGGTCATTTTAGTGTGCGAGAACAAAACATGAATGACTTTTCATAGAAATACTGAAGAAATGAAATTATTGCTAATTTGAATATATATGTTCTACAACAATCATTACAATTATTACAAGAGTATCGATTACAAATGTATCGATTTATTAAATTTATTAAATTTTATATCAAATGCATCTGGTGAACCAGTAACATAAGACTAAATTTTAATCATTCGATTGACAAATTAACAATACAATTAATCGGACTTGGCTAGTTTATGTTTAATTGTTAAAATCCCCACAATGTTAAAATCTTTATTATCGTATCCCATTTAACGAGTGTGTATAAAATAAATCACACGATAAAACAAAACGCATTGACATGTTGTAACCCTAGATTTATATAGATATCAGACGAATCATCGCCGTTTGTTTTAAAAATTACTCTGACCTTCAAATATGTAAATAAAAATAATCAAAGTTAAACGATTAAAGCGGTTAATTAATATTGAAATGTTTAATTGAGTACGTTTTGAAACACAGTGTATGGAAGAGAAACCGAATAACCATGCAAAGTTTAGCTAAACTCGTCATGTTCATGTAGTAACATTGAATTTTCTTACATCTTGACTTTAAATCATTAACATCAACAGAAACATAACGAAAACTTTATTTTCTATGAAAAAAGAAACTTGTCATTGGCTATAATTTATGAATTCTGAAACGCGACTTATAATAGCGTCTTATTTAAGTATAGGTTAGTGTTTAATAATACGTATTAACAAAAATAATTGGTCAACCGTGCCGCAGGCACGGGACCAATTACTTTTGTTAATGCGTTTTATTAAACATTAATAGCGCTTAATGTACGAGTACTTCTATAAATAGTCAATTTTTTTTTCGGTTTGCTGATCGGAAAACTTGTCTAAATGCCTTAACATTACACAAATACACCTAAATTGCATAAATCTTATGGTTTCGAGGACGTTCGCCGACTACTTATGTATTTTATCAGTCGGAGACAGTCGCCTAGTCGCTTTCTCATTCGGTCAAACACCAGCCACACTATCGGTAATGTTTTTACACTATCTGTTGTTTTCAACCCCCCAGCTTACGAAATGCACGTCACATTCAAACATATTGCTTGTAGTAATTTGTGGAAATTAGAATAAACAGCAATAGCAGCAACAGTAGCAACATTATCATTAGAAGTTTTAAGGTGTGAGTGTCCTTGCATATTTTCACGTTATGGTGTTCTTTCCGTAAAATCTATATTTATAGTGTAGCAAATTGCATGTAAGATGCAAAACTAAGGTGCTAGAAGAAAAATCAATGGAACAACCCCTATTATATCAACGTAGGCACAATGTCTTACCGGATATGTTATTAATCATTTCACATCCGCACGACACCGCGTCCTCATGAACAGACGGACGTACTAGCGATTTATACAACTGGGCAAATGTATTGACGTTCAAACAGGCAGTCTGACCAATGCATAGAAAAGTAGTCATTGACGATAGCGTTAAGTTGCCTACAAACGAACAGACATTCTTTTTTAGGGATTCTAAAAGAAAATTAAACCCACATTGCCTCCCTATAGACCCTATAGGCTGTACATCAAGAGATATTAAATTTTGCCGGACAGACGGGCAGATATATACACTAATACATGCCTTAAGACAAGAATTATGATATACAAGTATTGGATTAGGAAATGAGTAGTACATGATTAGGTTGTTTATATTCTTTAAAATATGAATGTTATGTTGCGAAATCCACAACATATTTGATAACAAAAGAGCACGTGTCAATGTTTGTGATTAAATCTATTGTTATTCAAATGAAAGTTCATTCGCTAAGTGGAGTATATAGACGTTTTGTTGTACATGTGTACATGTGTACATAAGATGTACATAACATAACTATGTAGCAATGTTTGTGTCCATCCACTCATCCTTGTCTTCAACTACTTTTGCATCCACGTTTTTGGCGACATGTAAGGAATTTCAACATTACCACATACCTTATTCATGTTATAATTTAAATGTGTTTTGTTTCACTGCACAGTAAACTTAATAGACCATGCTTGACAGTCGCATTTTTTGTTAGTTTCGTGTCAGAATAAATATGACACACCGGAAATAAACTTTAACTGATGCGATTATGATGATAATGTCTGTTATGTTTTAATTGATGCAATATGTAGCGCTTCAAACGAATACATTTACGCAGTTTGTATTGTTTGAGAGGAATATACTATGAAACAGCGGGTATTAAGTGATATTGACTTATGTACTAAAATTATTGCACTGTCGGGTGACGGCAAATGTTCGAACGATATTTATTCCTGTAGAAACGACTGCTTGCATATACATGAACAGCGTGCCCATCGACATGAAATGGGTTTTTATGATTATTTAGCATGATTCAGTACTTTGAGATCAACTGATCGAAAACCTGACTTTTTATGCATAACCAACCTATTACTTGAATTAAATAGGTGTTAAATTTTATGAAGCGTTCAAAAATTATTGATCATGAAATTTAAACAAAGTGTTATCAAAAGAATCTTTTTCTTGTATGAATGAAATATATACAAGATGCCTGTACATGTATCGATTCGTATGTATAAATCTTGATTATGAATACTTGTTGACATATACATCAAAATATCGTTGTCAACAGCTGTTTTAATGTTAATGCGTGTATACATAGGTAATATAATAATGAAATTAATACGCTGAAACTATCTTCACGGTGCTGTACCGTGGTACGTTAATGAGATTTAATTAGATAGGTTTATACGGACTTTTTTAATAAAAAATACTGTATCATTTTCGATACAATTTTGGATAACGTAGTTAACAATGCCACGTGTCTACACTAGAATGAGATGGATTAACGTGGCATATTGAACAATAAATCACGATGGAACAGTAAGACTTAACATCGGTGCTCAACCTATCATTATAATATGATATCTGATTTATAATGACTTAGTATGGCACATATATTAATCACATAAAAATGGACACGTGACTTATTTTGAAGAATATCACGTGAACAAGGTGTGCTTTCTAAGTGGAAGTAAGGCTGAAGCTGTGTCAGAAATAATTTTACAGTGTTCACACGTTTGTGATCGATGATGTGAAGGGGTTATTATCAAACTTACACAATGTTTTTATTTGATTTACCTATTGGAACTCAGCATAGGTTCACGGAGTAACGCACGTGATAGTTAGACACGTGCAAAAAATGGCGCAATTCTCCGTGTCTGTGAGCGTGGAGGAGATAGTTGTCGGCATTGAGCAGGTAATGAGTGAATTCTCGGACAGATATTTGACGTACGCTATTATCGGAGTAAGTGGATTTTTATTCGGAATATTTCTAGCGTCATTCTGCGGTGCTTTTTGTGGATTTTTGTGCTTTAAATGCTGTCATACATGTAGAAGAAGACGACTTAAAAAATCGCGGGAAAAACAATATCATTTAACTAGTATAGCAATAGACAAAGACATTTAAGTGATATCATTTTGTTTAGAACTTATTTATTTTTGATATATATTTATATATTTTTCAATTTATTTATTTTTGTATTAGACTTTTACATACACAATGCATCTTTAATTCAGCATATTGTTGATTGAATTCATTAAAAGCTTTAAATGAGTGTTTTGAATGTTAGACCATATAATAAAATTATACAGTGCTAATAATGTCCCATAGTATTCCACGTGGTAGGATCAGCATGAAAACTACTTTGCCACTCTACAACGTTGCATGTCTCTTTTGTCCGTTCATACATTTATTCTGTATTCATGTACGTACGCACGCACGCGCGCACGCACGTGCTCACTCACATACTTATTTTCTCCCTTGCCTGCTAAATAACGCTATTGCTTTCTGTTGGTGTGAATAAAAGAAATAAATCATATTATAATGTCAACTAGTTACTTACGTCGTATCAAGTTTTAAATAACGCTTCAAAATGCAATTTAGATATATCTTCGTTCGCAATTTAATGATCTTTGTAAAGTTCAGACATGTTTTACACCATACTTGCACGAGAAAATAATCATTAACGTCCTAGCATGTTATATATAATGAATCACGTTGAAAGGACGTGGGATCAGCTATAATAGGCCCTTTATATTGATACATATAAGAGTATTGATGAAACATCTCAAGCTGTAACACGTTGTCAGAACATAGACAGATATTTAGTTATTTAAATGAAGACAGCTTACTTAAACGATATGCAACGAAAACCACCAAACATGAGGTATACACCTTTAGTTTTTGTCATACCTATATACATGTATATAGCAAAACATTATTCGTATAATTTATACATGTCATTGTTGCAAATTTACAATTTATAATTTCATACCTGAACGAATTTAAAAAACCGTATAAAAACTCATTGTGGGGTGATACGTAGCTAGCCTCAGGTGTTAAAAGCAATCTACCGTGAATTGTTACTTCACATGAGCGTAAAATTAACATTGGTTCATTCTCATAAAACGCTTTGAGTAGTCGCCTGGCTCAACAGAAGTTTATTATATTAAATAGAGAGGTAGGATAATAGCATACAATTTGAAACCCAACCATGCCAAGATGGATACAGGTGTGTTAGGATATGGTCATGCACAAAAAGATGAAATATGATGACACTTGTGTCATATCGCCTTCTTGTATAATTTGGTCGGATGTAAAATCAAGAAGGATTCACTTACATGCTGATTGACGTTTGAAGATCTGTAGAAAGAATTTTGTATTATTTAACTAATGCTGCTGCCGATAATGAGGGTGATAATGATGAATGTGATGGTGATGATGATGATGATGATGAAAATGATAATGACATGAATGCTATGATTGTCACGGTTCAGAACTGTTCGCTATTTAGGGGAGAAGATGTGTAAGCGCCCCGATAGCTCAGTCGGTAGAGCCGCGGTCCCGGGTTCGAGTCGCGGTTAGGCTGCACATTTTTCTCACCCTGTGACATGATGATGGTATGAATGTGATGATAATAATCTGAATATGGTGATGATGATGATGATAATAATATGAATGCGATGATACAAATAATGGTGATAATAATGCTGTTGCTGCTGTTTGACGACGACGGCAATGATAATGATGATGATGATGATGATAATGATGATGATGATGATAATGATAATGATGATGATGATGATGATAATGATGATGATTATGTGTAAAACATTGCAGGGTTTATTTTAGAATGCTTATATCTCTGTTATTTGGTTTCAAAAATAACTGCTGGAGTTAACAACATCTAAAGGTATAAGTGAACCGTTGTTTAATTATTTAAAGGTATTTAGTCACCAAAGCCGCTTCAAAGTTAAAACTATTTCTCAATAGTACATAGATAACAATAAGATTAGTAGGTGGGAAAATATTGTTCCTCGAGGTGTTACACATGACTGAAATAGCAAAATCACAAAAATCACAACGACATCTTACAATTATTTTGTTACATGAAGTATCACAGAATAAGTCTTAAATTGAAGCAGAATATGTACATATCTTCACACATCCCAGTCCAACAAGACAGAAGTACGTACAAATCTGTATGAAATGTTCATCCATTTTTGAGGGCTGTATTTTTTTCGGTAGCTTCCATGAAAACAATTGCTGGGCTCGCTTTGCTTACGCACAGACCCATAATATTATTCATCCAAAAGATTTTAATACATTTAAGAATTTTTCTCAAATTTCCGTGTCTGAAAAAGAATAAACTGCTAGATGAGCGCGCCAATATGGAATGGCATGTTGATCTTTTTTAATCTTTTTTCTCGCTGCTTATTCTCAGGAGAAACTTGTGGCGGGATAGTCATTTGTAAGACCTGACAACAATAAACAAGTAAAAGGAGCACATCTTCTTACTGATTGTTAATGTGGAATTATAATTATTCACCACTTGCCCCTTATCGCTGTGAGTACTGGAGGACGTTACTCTAGACCACTTGTTTCCTTCTTTGTCTATATAAAGCAGCTATCTTGCATTTTGATTTTAGGAGCAGTCAATTTGAGGATTTGTCTGGTGAGGTCATTTTTATGATTAGTCATACTTTTCTCAACAATTGATTTACATATTGTTTTACATATCATATACTACAGTGGTTAGAGATACTGATTTAAAAAAAGGATTGATCTTGTAAATCAGTTGTTGAGCAAAGTATGACTTATCATAAACAATGATCTCTTCAGACAAACAAATCCTCTTGAAAAATCAAAGCACAGAAGGCGATGAATTTGTTTGGGTCTCAGAATGTCAGAAAGGTGAAGGTTGTGAGATTATAAACCAATTGTTTTTGTATAGTGCCACCAATGCTTTCCAGTGTTTTAACTGTAGTAAATTGGCTATAAGACTAATTGCAACACTGATATTCAATTCAATGTTTATTTGAATTAAACAATTAAAAAAAAAAAAAAGATTTGAACTCCAGACCTCTCGATTCCTAAGCGAGCGTGCAAACCCCTCGGCCACGGTGAAGTTATATGTTAAGGGCCTGAAGAAAACCATATTATTCTAACTTAGGGTTTGTAACTTATTATTTCGACGCTAAACCTGTTGTGCATATTGGATGTTCTTCGTAAATAAGAAAGCTCCGCTCCTTTTTAGCTTTCTTATTTACGAAGAACACCCAATATGCACTCTAACCTATACAAAGAAGGATAAAAGTGGCCTAGAGTAACGTCCTCCACCACTGCTGTGGGTTGGAATCTCATCAGGGATTTAGGATTCTTTCAAATGAAGATCTCCAACAAGATTATTTATATGTGGTGGTACTATGGGGGTGCCCGCTCGTGTCTTAAATAATGTCTTTTCTTTACCAGTTACACTGAAAAGACGCTATTAATTTATTTCATATTGTCTGAGTGTCTTAAACCCCAACAAAATAAAGATACATATGGTAGTGTAAAGTAACAAATATTGTCTTTCTATCTCATCATTCTAATGAGCAAACGAGGGAATGTGGAACGACAGTTACTCTAGCCAGTCAGCATGGCACCGAACACAACAGGACAAACACAATTACGTTCAAACCATACTTCGACACAGGTACCCTTGCTTGATATTCATCAAGTGACTAGATGACTTTCATTATCAGTGAATGATAACTTACAGAATACATACACCTGCTAAAATATCCAGCAGTTCTTTCCCTTGTCCATATTTTTGATGAATTTCTTCAAACCACTTTATGTAATACTGCATAGCATAATTTACTGTCTTCAACAGTTAGTTTGATTTGTTTACTCTCGACTTTACATTCCTTACCACTACCGGCAGGGCAGATTTCGCACTGACCCTCCAGTCCTTTTAGAAGTTTATTGCATCATGCTGTTATATGACATGTCACATATCATATGCGTCAGGCAGGCTATGTTCAACTTTTGTGACTCTTGTCAACAAAGACTGCGGGATGCATGCTTACTCCTTTATGCAAAATCCCTTGATCTAAAGCACTTCAAGCATGTAATCTAATTTTCAACGGGAAAATGTTAACAAAATTTCTTATTCTTATAAAACATTTTAATCAATAAAATTACCTTTTATTTTGCATCAGACAGGCGTTTTACTTGTTGTTTCGAATTTTTTTAGTTAGATGCTTGAACACTTTTATTAAATGTTGTAACAACTGGAATCACTTTTAAGAACGCTAAAGGCGGATAAAGTAATGTATCATGCGAACAACTTTATAACGGATGCGTTTCTTTTATGGCATCGATTTTTCCTGTTTTGTAACTTACGTATATCATAATGCACAAAATAATTATTAAATCAATATAAGATCGCAATGCACGAAACTTTTCACGAGAAAATAAAGATATTATGAATATATGAAAATAATAGGATTTCATAAATTCTGACGTTAATGACCATATCACATTTTATCTCCTTTGATGGGATATCTAGTAACGCGCAATATTCGCGGCTGTCGTCTGTTCAAGAAGCTTCAACAACAACGCTTCTATTGATTTTAAGGTAAACCTTTTCTATTCAGGGTATATATTCATGCAGATACTGCGACTTTCTGCAAAACTAGTGGACGAATTCTTCAACTATAAATTATCTATTAAGTATATCATTTCAAGCAGGAGCGGGGAACCGGAGTGGAACCTCCAACCTATGTCATATTCACATGACCGTGTTTAAATACTAGTAAATGCTATATTTGTTTTCCTTACACCAGCGACCTGTATTAATTAGAATCCATAATTATTGGCACTATAACGAAATTATTTAATAAATATAAGCTGCCTCTTTCGGTAAGTTTCGGTCGAAGAAAATGGTAAATGTATGTATGTAATCCAAGTAACATCTTGACAGGGAACAATTTATGTGGTGACAGCTTACCGAAATATATATATATATATATATATATATATGGAATATAAATTTAAGGTACTGTAAATTTATGGACCTTTATTTTGCATAACTATCCAAAGAAATTGATAAAACTATATTCACTGAAGAATAAGTAGATCTCGACACCTATTGACATAATGCACACAGATTGTTTCTACTATAGCTATAATATTGATGGGTAGTTGTCTTTACAATTGTCGGATATTGTCAGATAGAAGAAAGGCTAAACTGTCCGTCTATGATCCCTCTGACACATAATCAATGTTTTCTCAACAACATCGGATTGTTGTTTCTTACACACTGACCATGAATGTGTAAATCCAAAATTTTGTTGGTCGAAGTGTATAATAGAAAACCTTCAACCAAGACTATGATGAAACTGCATTTGGAAGTATGCAACTTCGAATCTCTGATAAGCAAGTCAAAATTATTAAGATGCTTTTTATATTTTTTTTATATTTATCAGATTATCAAATACAAGCATCGAATTTACCATCAAAATAGGACACAATTGTAATTTGTCCCATTCTACAAAGAGATGGAACGTTACAGGTATAAAACTGTCAATATGCAACTCTGTATTAGTGCTGCCCTCTTCGGCAAAATGTTGAAAGGAATCGAGAAACTTTGACAAAAAGTTCTGTATTTTCATCAATTCTTTGTCTGCTTAGTTTCGAAATGATAACAGTATAATAGTGTTAAGTAATTTGTTGTCATGTTATTGGAGAAAGTGATGATGTTGATGAAGAAGAATGAAGACGAAGTAAATGGTGATGATGATGATGATTATCAGGATGATGATGGTGGCGGCGGCGGTGCTGGTTTTAATAATGATGTTGATGATGAAAATAATGATGATGATGATGATGATGCAGATGGTGTTGATGAGAAAATGATGAAGATGATAATGATGAAGATGATGATGATAGCGGTTGTGGTGGTGCCGATGATGATAATGAGATGATGATAGCGGTGATGATGGTGTTAATGATGATGATGATGATGGTTGTATTGATGATGATAATGATGATGATATTTATTAAGGGCTTAACCCAATGAAATGCTGTTAACTGATTTGATATATTTGATAATTCATTGAGCATGCACCTTAAGTAACGTTGTGAATATATATTTGGTATCCCAGACATTCATTTACATATGAAAAACGGACACTATTTGTGCGTATGTTATTTGTTGTCCCCCCCCCCCACCTATCTTTTTCTATCTAAATTCATATGAACTGTGTTACCTGATATTTCATTACGGGACTAATTAGATAGTAGATTATTGTGATATTATCAAATTAGCGTGTGTTTTACTTTTTACGTTATACATGTAACTTACTCTCTGCTTTTAATCTAAAAGGTTTAAGTACAAGTATGTACGGTATACCTCCCTATTCTGTCCCATAAATAATAATTTGCAATTTAAGACTTTCACGACGGTCATGCATGATAGAAACACTATTCTTTATAATATAATACTATACCCTCACTGGCTTGTTTAACACTAGTCTGTTATTTCATCCTTAATATAAATATAAGTGTCAGTCTGGACATAATAAATTTGATACACTATCAGAGCTGTTTACTTTGTAAACATGTCATATTTCTTTTACCGATGTAATTCAATTTCGATGCATATTTACACGAAAATGATCAAACGATAATAATATTTGTTTGAGGATAAAATAAAGGAAACACCGGTACAAACTTTGTTACCCAAATGTAACCCGATGATACACGATAAATCAATTTGCTTAATTAGGCATATTTGCCCGAAAATATGTTACTTTTTTTATTTACTTCGATCAAAAGTTTTTTTTATTGTTTGGTTTATTGCGAAACATAAGCTAAAATAAGAACTTATTTTTTGAAAAACATAGATTGTATCAGTATAACTTTGTATATTAAAACACATGTAAAAGTTACTTCCCTTTATTTAGAGTACCCCGTTTGCATTATTTGAAACTGTCACAAATTTTACAACAATATTGCAGTTTAGTGAGTTTACATGAATAAAATGATGGATAAAGGTAGGTTCAGATGTTTATAAATGCATGCAATGATGTCGATTGTTGAACTCTCATTCTCTAGTAGTCTCAATATTTCGACTGCAAGACCGACCAACTTTACAAACTGATTCCACAGATGTCGGTCTATCGTCTATTAAATAAAAAGCCCTAAAGCGCACAATTTGTTGGGCTTATTTGCTCGTATCTTATGAATCAATTGTAGCCCAACACATTTTTTGCAAGGGCTTTTTATTATATAGACGATGGTCGCCCTTCGCAAAACATCGGGTCTTGCAGTCGAAATATTGAGACTAGAATCAAAGCATTCCGACAGAATAAAAACTAGAATCTATATCCAATTTATTATGACACGCCTACTAAACGGTGGCTCTTTCACATTTTGGTGATCTGTTTAAATGAGAGCCATCGACACTTCCGTTGCAGAGCCCTCGATGAAAACAAGTCTGAAAGAGGTACGAAATTTTAGTAAAATTATCAATTTAAAAAGATCATGCTTGTTTTTTTCAAAAATGGAAGAATGTCATGCCACGTAGAACACTTATCTCGTCATGTTGGGTGCAGTTTCGATAAGAAATACCCTGAAATGACGTTGCTAGAACTTTTACCAAATATAACCTTGTGGGTTTTCTTTTACGAGGAGACACGTTTTGAGTGATTTCCCTACCGTAAAGTAGATGCAGGCCCACTTAATCGTGCATACAGCATTGTCCTAACTTCCTCCTTTGGACCAACACAAAAAATAACTTACAGAACTTAGTTGGAAACCAAATAATCACATTTTTATTATTGTGATCGAGCCATCGACAAGGTGCTGGCGCCATCGGCAATGTGAATGAGCCCTCAAAAATGTGATGGAGCCAACAATATCATTCATTTTGTGATACTATGATGGAGTGTAACCGTTATTATTCGTAACTGATTAACATACACGTAATACGTATACAATTCCATATGCATCGTTTCACTGGGATGACATATTGAAATAAAATACTTACGCGATTTGATCATTCGAATTCATTAAAAATGTGATTATTTGGTTTTCAACTAAGTTCTGTAAGTTATTTTTTGTGTTGGTTCAAGGGAGGAGGTTAGGACAATGCTATATGCACGATTAAGTGGGCCAGCATCTACTTTACGGTAGGGAAATTACCTCGTAAAAGAAAACCCACAAGGTTATATTTGGTAAAAGTTCTAGCAACGTCATTTCAGGGTATTTCTAATCGAAACTGCACCCAACATGAGGAGATAAGTGTTCTACGTGGCATGACATTCTTCCATTTTTGAAAAACAAGCATGATCTTTTTAAATTGATATTTTTACTAAAATTTCGTACCTCTTTCAGACTTGTTTTCATCGAGGGCTCTGCAACGGAAGTGTCGATGGCTCTCATTTAAACAGATCACCCAAATGTGAAAGAGCCACCGTTTAGTAGGCGTGTATGATGGCTCTTTAAATATAGACTGTGATATAATGTTATAAACCTTGGTGCACGCACTTAAATAGTTTCGGTAAAAGTTTTTTTACAATGCACTTTAATGTGGCTCACCACACTATAATTATAAAAAAATCGTTCGACCACAAAGTTTAAAGTCCGTGTGAACAGGAAAATGCAGACGATAAATTAAGTGGTCATCTACAATGGAAATGATACAAATACACGAAAAATCACCGCGGCGTGATGCAGTTATTGTATCATCGTAAATCCGTTTGTTATTTGTAAAGGGAGATTGCTGTGCTAAAGGGTCAAGGGTTCAGGGTTCATAACCGGGTGTTATGTAGGTGTACAATGACTTGATAGGAAGAAGTTGATATATTGTCAAGTGGTGAAGGGCAGGCTTGGCTACTATAAAAGATTTAAGTGTCACACGTGACAGGACACACTAAATTAACCGCTGAAACCCAACTAAATAACTGGTAAAACATTCACTTATCTTTAGGTGTCTATTGTCTAATAAAGTCTATACTAAATACAAAGTAAACAATCGTGCTACCAATTATCATGACTTAACTTTATTATCTATTTTTAATGTGAAAAAAAAATTCTGTAAATGTACCTGAACTTCAAATATGCATAATTGTATCGGGTTTTAGATACTCATTGTGTTATTTCAGTGTTATTTCATGAGCTACAAAAGTTAAATCATTTAAAATAATTATTTGTTAAATGGATCAAATGGAAACTCTCTCAGTAGATTGATATATCCTTACTGCAGTCTGTAAAGTTTATATTATGGATTAATAAAGTAACGTACTGAAATCGATTACAGATAGAAGTATACAGAATACGGCAAGATTACCTGACGCATTTAGAAAACTAAGGGGTCCGAGTATGTATGAACGCGCGTTGCTACGCACCTGTATTTAAGGGACAGAACCGAGTTAAGGTTTAACACAAGTTATCAGTTACAATTTTTGATAACAAAGATAACAGAAGTTTTTGTGAAGATTGTACGGTGCTTAACATGTGTACATTTATACGGATATTTACAGGGATTTTAATTTAATGATAAAAATGTATCTGGGTGGTTCGTGTATGATTCACACATTCTAGTGGTTGTGGAGATTTAAAACAAGTGAGCATTTGTTTTGTATTATATGCTCATGAGATACTCTCTTTAAACACAAACATGTTGATTCTATGGAGCATACAGTGATTCTACTATCTTACAAAACTACTCAACATATTTTCTATCGGAGTAAGTAGATCTAAAAATAGAAACATAATAGTGATATTCGTGCGTAGGTAATTAAGGATTGTACTTATATATCTTTTATTAAAAAAGGTTATTATACCGCTGTTGACACATCAATAAATGATGTTTAGTAAATGGATAAATATAATAAAAAAAGTTTGATGAAATGAGTATATTTTGAAAGAAATCTGTACAGGTACGTAACAATTTTATGATCCTAGGAAATAATGGGTCATATTTAAGTATTACTTTCGTTTGAACGGATCGGTAATTATCATTGACTTTACAGGACTACATAATTATTATATATATATTTATTTTAACATTTATTGTATTTGTTATAACTGTATGTAACGAGATACTGTATATGATTGTATAAGTTACGAAAATAAATTATTCCCTTCTTTTTTACTTCTATAGGGTACAAGACGTTGGAGCAGTGCTTTCATGAAGACATGATAAGAGATTAGCTTTTATGTTTAATGTAGAAAACATGTGTTTAAAGTAATGTGAATATGGAGCTGATACAGAATAGGTAGAACCGAGAAGAGTTGATATTACCCGAAATCTAGTCAAGTTATATTATAATTACTATTGTGGATATACGACCAAACAAATCAGGAACAATGGTGAAGCTTTCGGTTGCCATGGAGGTGGAGGAGTTAGTTATAGCTATTCAGGAAGTGATGGCAGAAATGTCGGATAAATATTTAACGTTTGTTTGGCTCGGCCTTTTTGGCTTTATAGTGTTGATATTTCTTGCATCGCTCGTTGGCTCGTTATGTGGATTATCATGTTACAATTTTTACCAGAAGAGGAGAAAAACGTTGAAAAAGCGGAAAAAATCATATCATTTAGCTAAAACAAGTGCCGCCACAGAGGAAAAGGATATTTAAAGACAAGTGTTCTTGTTATTTGTTGTTATTTTGTGTATTTTTGTACATATGCTTCAGTACCATTTACAATGGCAGCATTACATACACGACGCAATTCTAAACTATACTTCGCCTTACATAATAACGTCTTATGCTTTTTCTGTAATTTGTCATTATTTCATTCATCTGTTAATTAGCAATATGAAATATTGTATTCATATATTCATCGTGTTTTATTTTAGTGTAATAGTGGCCATTTAAATACAACATTCCTAGTTAGCTATTTAAGGGAATTAGTAGGTCGGTTCACTATTAGTTATAATTGCCTCTATAGAACAGAACTGATAATAGCGAATGTGCTATTATTTTTATAATTGAATGTGCTGTTATTTTGTTATTCTGCATAATGTATTCCTGCAGTAAAGTCCGGATATACCATTGATTTATCGACTGATTTTAACACGGCTTTTATCAATATTAGAATTCACCGTGACCTTTATGCAAGGAAATATATTTCCTGCTACAATATAGAATACTGCAATTTGCTCGAAAACGATGTAATTAATTCAATTTAGTATACATACTGACCTTTCTACGGAGAACCTCTACTTAAGTTAATAGCTATGGTTAAATCTGAAACAACAAAATAGTTTGACGTGTAACTTTTCTATCTATTTAGTTAATTTACACTCATGTTGTTTAAATTGTTTAATCAGTTAATATTTGTATAAGATAATATAAACTGCGTTTGACCAGCATGTGTATTTATTTTGTACTAAAATGTTCAAACACGTTTAATTGTCAAGTTGTTAAAAGTCCTTATAATATGTACAATTAAGTACTGGATATGTTACTTGTACATGTATAGTTTATCAAAAACGTGTACATGGAGCCTAACTTAGAACGGAAATGTGTAATCGAAACATGTTTTCCTTTTGAAATTAAATTGTACCAAAATAGCAAATTAGTAAATTGGTTCATTGTTTCAACATGCTTCTTGGTACAAATGTAAGTAGTATTATTTTAAGCGCCCTGTAGCATCCTGTACACGAACATGATAAGACAACAATAATGTTGTTATTTACATTCCCTAGCTTAATTGGATTCCCCACCGTTACGAGTTTACCGCCTATCTCGTTCGTATACCCTGTGAGAAACAGTGTAACAGTTTCCAAACGCAGACCTGTACGTAAAGAATAGGTAAACAAAATTTTTGATTAAATTGTTACATTTATTGTATATAAACTGCAAATATTTCTTCAATATAATGTTTGAATACAATACTTCACCCAATTGTAATTTGAAATTTATTATTGATATGAAACTGTTATTATAAACGGCTTATTTAAAGGCACATTATGCCTCAGAATTCCATATTTTTGTACTTTTTGTCAACCTCGAGTTAAAAAATGTTTATAATGGATTCAGAGCATAAACGATGTTTTACAGCTAACGAAAAGGTGCCTGAATGAATGTGCAGTAATGTGTCGTAAATACAGTAATATGTAAACAAAGCAGTATTTTGACTTCCACTTTAATTAAACCTATTGCCAACAGAGCAAAAGAAGTAAAAGATTGTTCATCTACTTGGCAAATGAGTATTTTTGGAGACTGTAACAAGAAACAAAAAAAAAGTTTCTGAGAAATAAAATGACACCATTTCTTAGGCATAATGGGCCTTTAAAGTAAGTTGAAATTTTCGAATATTTTTTACTTTAAATGTAAGGTACGCTTCATACTTGGCTGGTATTCAACAAGTACAATTGTGGCAGAAATATTTTACAAAAAAATCTTGGCAAAACTCGGCACTAATGTTCATAGCAGGTGATATTAATATGAAAATATAGTTCATGCTGTTTATGTTAAAATTTCGGACGAATTTTTTTCACATGATAACAATTGCTTGCCTATTTGAACAGTTTGTGTTTATCTCATCTGATCTCATATACATGTATGTTAGTTACAAAGTACAGCTGTGGACCATCACTGTGCTCTAATTGATAGTGTACATGTATATGTAGTTTATGCTCGCACTGGTATACATGTACATTACACACAAATGCTTACTGTTTGTTGACTAAATGTACATAGCTTTACCGCTGTTAATGTCATTGGTGGCATTCATAAATGTAACATTTTTATATCTTATTACACAAATATGCCCTTATGAAATATATTTTATGTTCACTTACTTGTGCTCGTGCGTCATGCCGCAACTTATCAAATTTCGTATATTATATTTATATAAAAAGATCAACATTTGTTTACTTTGTTCAGTAATGCATGAGAATGAAAGAAATGTCTTATCATAAATTTTTTATATGTATGACAGACTGCGTATTATTTAAAAAAAAGTGGCATTTGAATAGTTTAGTAATTTAAAAAGATATTCAGTTTTAAAAGAATCGAACAAAATATTTTGTGAATAATGCTATACGTGTAATGCGTTTACTTGGAGCTACTTTACATCGTAGTAAACAAATTAGATATTGGCATAAGAATAAAGAGGTCTTGATAGTTCTTGATGTTATCTACATTTACTTCCCTTGACATATTGGGAAGTCATTTGTCGAGGACAAATTAAAAATAACCCCATTAAACCGATAGTAGAAGAATGTTTAAGTTTCTTTAATTAAATATATGTAGAGAATTAAATGCTAGCTACAGTAACGAATCAGTATTCTTTGATATTTAAGAGTTGTGAGAGATTTCTTCCAAGGATGGCCATACTTTTGTGTATAAAATGGCTGGTAGGGGAGGTAATTCATGATGTTTTAAAAAACAATCTACATTATTTAAGTTTTCAATATATAATTAATCTTAACATTTAGAATTAACTGAATAAAGAATAAATGTAAATTGAACAAGTTTTAAGTTACCGTCATAAACTGCCAAATTTGCAATTACGCTACAAACTCAGCAATGTTGCCATATATTTTTATGTACATTGTACATGTTTGAGCTCGCCAAACGAATATAATTTTGTTTTTTGTTAATAAAGACAATCCGTACTTTGGGTATGATACTCTATAATTAATGTACATATATACATGTATATATTTATTGCATGTTTGTGTTTGAACAAGCATAAATTGCATGTGGACCTACGATTATTATTATTACAGTTTTTACATTTATCTATCTAAATGCTTCGCATCTAGTCCTGCAACTTGTATTTAAATGAAATTGTTCGTCTGTTGATAATTGTGTATTTCTCACATTATATCAGTACCTCATGGGTTCATTTGTTTTAATGCTTTATTTGTTTACTTATATGTTTATCTCCATTGCTATAACAATGTTCATGCCTTAATTTCATTTTGAATCCAATCTGTAAAAAACATACGGTATATTTATATAAAATCAAATTACATAAAATGTTCGTTTTGTTTTCTTTATTGATCAATTTCGTTAAAATCAGATCATCGTTTTCGCTTAGTTACGCTTCGCTGCTAGCTAAAGGCAGTGGAGCGACAGTTAGGATATGATTTTAATAAGGTTGTTTCTTGATTAATGATTTCTTTTATCTATCATTTTCGATTTTTAATAGTCTACTCAGTATAGATTTTTCCTTTTATATCAGTAGAACGCTGGGTATGTGGCCTTGTGATTTTAAAAGAACTTAAGGTGTTTGTCTCAAAACAAAGGAATAGTAGGTCGATCCCTGCTCGAGTCACGAACATGTCTTGGCCTCATACACCAGTACTGGTATGTCAAAGAAACGGAATCTGGAATGGTTCAAATAAACTTCTAGTTTTCATCACTATTGTGCTAACATGAAATATGTTAACAGTCATCAATAATATATGGTTTACAATTCTTTATTGTAATAGATACACGAGGTTAAAAAAATGTAGCTGTAGAAAACCTACAATATGGCATAGAGGTTATGGCGATAATTATGTCGAAAGAACGAGATATAATCTCGTGCGAACGAGATCTCATGTCGTGGGACTGAGATATTTTTCTGATGGAACGAGATAATTATGTTGTTGAATTGAAATATTATCTCACGGAAACGAAATAATTTTGTCACGGGAATGGGATATTATTTCGCGGGAATAAGATACGTTTATTATGTCTAATGTCGTGGGTACGAGAGAAGGATTATGCAGTGCACATGTCACCTCTGTTCCGCCCTCTCGTAGGAACGAGAAAAGAAGTGTCACTTCTAAGTCTCCATAGATACAAGTTTTTTCTCTTTCCCTTACTTTTTGATTGGTATATATGTTTAAAGATTTTACTATTTTAAATTCAAGTAACTTTTAATCTCGATTTAAAATAAAAATATGACGGATGAAATAGATAGATGACAGCGATAAGGCAGCTTAATATATATTCAGTAAAATTTTATCATTTATTTATAGAAAGTGGAATCGGTATGTAAAAAGATACTTCAACCTTGTTTGACTTAATAGATTTATTATTTGTCTTTCTAATTTATTTAATAGAAAACTCCTTTAAATGGCGTGTAGTTAAATAAAATACACATCACTGTCGCGTGATATATAATAACGCGATACTTTGCACGTCGTACGATATCATGAAGAAAGAAAAACCAATACGTATAAAGCAAGTGAGTGACCCAACCTATCTGATTTACGATATTTGTCTTCGTAGGAATATTGTCATATTATTAAATACAGTGTATATTAAGAAATATTAGGTAATTATATCAAATTACCTGCACGCGCTTAAAATAATACAAAACTTTATTCTTCACCAAACAAGCTGAAAGATCGCCTTGTTGTATGACATTATCGTATATGAAATGTCGGTTGGACTTTAATATATTAACAAAATAAAAAAACTATCGAAGTAGTAAATTATACTGCTGAAATGCCTTTCAGCTATTAAATTAAATTAGTGTATTTCGTAATGTGCAGTAATGTATATCTAAATATACGTAATTAATATTTTCAATACACGGTCGAAAACGCAGTATTAAGGTAAATGATAACATGACATTTTGTACGGTTGGAAAGATAAACGTATGTAATATATATACAGTTGTCTCTTTCACAATTGATAAATGTCATATGTACATGTACATACATTTAAGGTTAAAGTGAAACAAGCTAACGTTGGTTTGAATATCCGTCAATTTGTACGTTTATGATGACAGCTCTCGTAAAATATAACATTCAGCGAGTTTATAATGCCTTGTGTTATAAAAAATGATCAAAGGTTTACTGTAACGACGGGAAAAAAGGATGCAAAATAATTAAAATATCTCAATGGATTGTTTACATATAAAACAGTTTTTTTTAAAAAAAACTACAGTAAGTTATACGCTTGATTTCAAGCGTTAAAGTAACCGCTTTCAAACAAATTTCGTCGTTAGTGATGTGTATGAATTTTGATAAAAGTTAGAGATACCATTTGAGGACAGCGTTGTTATAGTTTTGAGTGAAATTTTAGATGTCAAACTGAATAAGTTTTCAGTCATTTTGTAATTGTGGATGTTATCATTCGTACAAGGATAGATAAGATAAAAGTTGAAAATCCACTCTAAAGTGATATTTGTAGCTAGTGACTGGATTACATTGTAAAGTATGCCCCTTATACAAATATTTAGACAATGACGAAGATGCAGTTGTGTAAAATTTCAGGGGAACTAGAGAGCACTAGATTTATATATAGACACATCTAAGATGCTTATTGAAAAAAGGATTAACGAGTCACCTGTTGTTTCAAGTTGTTAAATATTTAGATTATTACTGGCATCGGTTTTTGAAACTTCTATCGACAGATTTATCTTCTGAAACTGTGTTTGTTCTTAAACGTTAAAAGATTATAAAATACGATGATCTGATAGTTGTGTATCATTTAGAAACACAAATTACACGAACTGATTGCGTCAATATCGCGTCATCACGTGCAAGTGCCACACGCACGTGTAATTTAAGGATTGCGGATTGAAAAATAAGTAAACAAGAAGGAAGATTCCATTTGTGTGTATAAATCAGAAACGATCAACCGGAACAATGGTGAAGCTATCTGTAGGAATGGACGTAGAAGAGCTTGTAATAGCTATAGAAGAAGTGATGTTTGAAATGTCGGAAAAATATATGAAGTATCTTTGGATAGGAATTGTGGGATTTGTGTTTCTGATCTTTTTTGTATCGTGCATAGGGTCAATATGTGGACAGTTTACATACCACTTCTATCGTAAGAAAAGACAAGCATGTAAAGAGAAAAAGGAGAAAAAGAAATCATATAAATTAGTGAAATCGAACATTAGATCGGAAAAGGATACATGTATTTAATTTAATGTGCACGAGTACTTGCTGTTTGCATTTTGTTTCGTTACAAAAAATATTTTATTACATATTAATTATTATTTTTGATAAGTTAATGTGTGTTATTTATTTATTTGATATACTTATGGTTATGCTCGGTTTAGGCATAGTTAAGGTCAATTATATACCGTCGAACTAATATTAAGAAGTCCTGTACCAGGACTTGTTTATCCTCAAGCCACTGCCATCCTTACACAGTATAACCTCTGTATAGCGGTCACCTGAAGAGCATTAATTTTACCTCTTCACAACAACAGCGTATTTCGTCCTACAATGAACATTCACAAAAATTAACCTCCCTAAAGCATCACCTGTGAACAGCAACAAAACATTTGTATATCATAGGGTATTGCTTTGCAGAGGTTGAATGGGATAAAAGCCGGGCAGTTTTTAACACACGATCTTTATTTTTATTTATTTTTTTGTTATTGAAAACGTCCGAGTCTTCGATTTGAGCATCTATCTACGCCATTAGCTCTTATTGAGTTGACGGTGCTAGCCACTATAAAAGTCGAAATGTTGATCGAAAAAGTAATTGATTTATCTCTGTACTGGCCATTATAATACATCTTGATAAAAAAATTCTAAACTGTTCTCTGAAATAATATTTTTAAAAATATTTTAATAAGACAACAAATTAGAGAAATAGACTATAAAAGATCGATACTATTGTTAGAAAAGCAATACGCATTCACTTTTGTGAAAATTACTCTGATATGTTTGCAATTTGTAATAGAAACTTTTGTGCGAATGCACAAATATTTTCAGTTAAACTATAAATATGTACGTTATCAGGAGTGTCCATACAATAGAGAATGTCAATGTGATACTTCACGTGTACCTCGATGGCAGTTTAAACAGAGAGTTAAGTATATATGCCATTCAATGCTATATGACATTTATCTGTTCATATATGAAACTATAATATATAATTAAATAATTTCAGACAAAATTTTTAAGACCGAATTTAAATAAGAAACCACACCCCTTCAGTCCTTAAAAATGACGTCATTCTATATAGCAGTTTATCGTTATCTTTGTATCATCCTTGTTTTAAATTAAAATTTAATTAAAATTAGAGCATATTGAAATCATTTTAATGTATTTTAGTTGAAAGACATATCGTATATGTTCGGTCATTTTCGCCCCTTATCACTTTTCCGATGTTGTGCTTTTACTGATCGTGATATCGGTCTTTCACGGGTAGTGGCGGTCTTTGCCGAGTCCTAAGGTCACGATCGGCGGCGTATACATGACCGCGATAAACGTGTTTTAGTTAAAACAATGTTCAATGTACATCAAATTATGAAATAGTTCACACCGGGATATAGATAATGATATGTATAAATTAAGATAAATAAAGGTCATAAGTACCCCAAAACAGGACTATACATGAACAGAATTTTTTTTATCACATGATGTCTCCTTTTTTCCATTGTAACATTCTGTTTTTCAATGTTCCATAACCAGTATGTTTCATCAAATTACACGTTTACATTACTTAACACAACATATGAACACTGTTATGACATAACATAAAGTAACGTAATAGTATTACAACCCAAGGCAACACAACTTAAAAGAACACAGCAAAACACAACAAAACACAACACTGCATACTAGGCATAACATTAAGTAACATATTGGACATAAAGTAAAGTAACATAATCTTTATTGAGCATAAAATTAAGTAACATAATCTTTGTCAGGCAAAAAGTAAAGTAAGCATAATCTTTATTGAGCATAAAGTAAAGTAACATACTATTTATTGCGCATCTAGTAAAGTAACATTATCTTTATTGGTGTTATAATCTCTATTGAGCACAGAGTTAAGAAACATAATCTTTATTGAGCATAGGGTAAAAAAATATAATCTTTATTGAGCATAGGGTAAAAAAACATAATCTTTATTGAGCATAAAGTAAAGTAAAATAATCGTTAATGGACATAAAGTAAAGTAGCGTTACCTTTCTTGAGCATAGACTAAAGTAACATAATCCTTATTGAGCATAAAATAAATGAACATAATCTTTATCTGGCATAAAGTAAAGTAAAGTTTTTACTCATTAATAGCCAACGAAACGTTTGCATTTTTTTTTGCCAACGAAACGTTTGCATTTTTTTTTTGCATTTTCTTGGTTTATGATATATATTTAAATTTGATAAAAAATGCATTCTTGGTCATTTCTCAGTGAATGAAATTTAAATCTTCAAGAAATGGTACACGGGCATGATTTACACACACACTTAGACTCATTTAATATATTTTTATTAAGCTGATATGAAATAACACATACATGTATAAAAACATGTTATGTGGCAGTAAAATATGAACTTTTTCAAGAGGACATACTTAATTCATACTCATCAATGATCTTCTGTTGTGTTGGGGTCATGACATTTTCTATGCATACATTAGTCTATCAACTTAATTAGGCATTCTTTTGAAAATATGACAAGTTGTATAATTGCGAACTTTAACGTTGTCTTCCTGTCAATAAATGTGTACTCAAGCTGAACACTTTCTCTATATTGCATTGTTTGTCTAATTATCTAATTAGAAAGTACCCACTATTCTTTATGATAAAATTGACAAATGGCTATGCTGTAATAGTTGTCATATCTGACAAGTGACTAATTAAAAAATATATAAAACTTATGTAAGGGACTGCGTTACCTTTATCATTCTTGTGAGGTACATTGATGCAATGTTCGTGGATATTTCAACAAAACGTTGTATTGGTTATGTGTCCGTTCATTTCCGTGTAAAATTTCATTGTTGTCTAAGTGACGGAATAATTTCTTAACGAACATATCCTTAAAGGTCTAGACATATCACGTGGTTTATGTATAATTAACATTGTCAACATGCGTATGTGCATTAACCTTCAGAAATGGCTACATTAATTTATTCTCTAAGAAAGAGCTAACATGGTTTTTATACTGCTTTTGCTTTATTTATGGAATCTGAGCATGTTTGGCGGTTATTATTGAAGGGAGTACACCGCTGAATGTACACAAAACTCGTATCTTAAGCAGCTAAATGCAAACATAGTGTAGTTTGGGTTAAATACATGATACTAACTCAATATCACTAAACTAAATTCCACACTGCAAAAGAAGCAAAATACTGTTAGGCATTTTATATTGTCAATAGATAACTATTTAGAAATAACAGGACACCAAATTATTTTTTCAAAGTTTTTAAAGTATAAAAGTCGTATTATTATCATTTCTTTGGATTTGATTAATTTAGATAAAAGTTTCTATATATATTTTATAAGCCAGAAATGTGCATTATACTGTGCAAAAACAAAATCGCAGAAAATCGACTTTCTTAATAATGGTTCACTTAAATATTGGCGGCGGTAATACACCACTAATTAAGATGCATTAGGTGTTGAAAGTTTATCCAGCCATTCCCTCGAGTCTTTGACAATTTTCCCTTAAGAAAGATGTAACATCCGATTTCTTATAATTATAATAGAGAGAATCTTTAATCTCAGATTCTAAGATCGTTGACGAGAAACGTAATCAATGGAATTACGTATCAATCAATATAAAGGACACAATATTACCTTTATTTGAATCGATACCTAGCTGATATTATCATTTTTATTTACTTTAAGGATCGGGCAATCGATTTCATTGCGAGGTAAATTAATACCGCATGACTCTAGTTCTTTCTTTTGTGACGTCATTGAAATAGTATATTATGGTGAAACTACTTAGAATTTAAAGGTACATTACGCATCAGACATCTTTTTTTGTAGAAATGGCAAACGAGTCTTGATAACATTTTACTTTTTGTTTTAAAGTATATTAGGTGCTTACATTTTGCATCAAGGGTTGTACATGTAAGAAGCGATAAATGTTTAAAAAAGCATAAAGGTAATCAAACATAAACAAATTAAAGTGGTATTCTTGGTCTATACAAAATACTTAACCGCTGTAATCGTACTTACTACGAAAAAGGCTAACTAGGCTTGAGACAGTTTATCTCTATTTTTGTAACAGGACATGAAAAATATGATGTGTTTGAGAAATGAAAATAACAGCATTTGCCTTTAAAGTAAAATGATAACCAACGTTTTAAGACATTAAACATGTTAAAGAGAGAATGGTAGTTTAAATGGTGGGTATCAATGTAACATATGTGTTTAATTTCAGCATGTACATATAAATGTTTACTTCTACATAAAAAAGCACTATAAATTTGCAACGGAATCATCTAAGGTAAATCACAAAAGTACGGTGCGTAGCAAGTCGATATATTATTATATATTTAAATACACTTTTACTATATATAGTAACAAAATTGCCTATGATTTCAACTGATTATAAGTGTCACGTGACCTATTATGAGTTTGCGGCCCGGGGCCGAGAACTAGTTATCAGCCCGCAGAACATGTACACGTCAATAACGTCATATTTTACGTCATCAAACAGTTAACTGTAAAAGTGAAAGTAGGTTGTCAGCACGAATCGCTTTATTTTTATTATGAGAGCTTAAGCGTATTTAGTACAAACACATTTTTGTTACTATTGAAATTTGAAGAAATAAAACGACAAATTCATTCCGAAAAAAAAAGAAGAAAAAATGCTTCTAGATTCTACTGCTTTGAACGCACAAACAGAAAACATCTTTGTACAGAACAGTAGAAGTGTAGACAAGAATTTCAACGAAAGAACTTTTTTAAATGCTAATGTACTATTAGATCAAGTGTATTAAAGACATTAATACACGTCATAGTTGTGCCAGAAGGTGATAATCGGCCCTGAAATGAATAATGCCCTTGGAATGAAGCCCTCGGGGCCATTATTCATTTTGCGGGCCGATTATCACCTTCCGGCCCTACTCTGCCGTGTATTAATCTCTTAGTATATTTTGACGGAAAAGCAGTAAGCGCAATCTTTTTATTGATCTTTTATATATTAATGATTTTTGTCATCTTTTATATGATTTTATTCCATAAATATTTTGTGTGTGTGTGTTATAGTGTTATAAAGAGTCTGGGATGGAATACTCGTTACTGACCTGGCTACGCGTCGTGCACTTGTGCCAATCTACAAAAAACATCTAAGAAAGATAATTTCGTGATATAAACTGTGACAGTATATAACTATTGTCTCCCTTGCTAAACCCTTTAATAATTTCTTATATAGCCTTTTTTACCTGACCAAATCTGTCTAAATTGTGATTTAAGTATGGTAATATTGTCTGCATTTTTTTGTTCACGAAATTCAATTGATCATTTTCTTATTCATCTGTTTTCTGCATTGACGATTTAATGAAACTTTGTTAAACGTTGTCGTTAAACATAATTTTACCTTTGATATATATCGAATAAAATACAATATTAAATACTAAAATTAAAAAAAAACTGTTTACGTTTTTGATTTAACATTTTTGCGGACATTTTAGAGTTGTGGCTATAAATACATCAAATAGCCATATTTGTAGGTGAAAAGAATACAGCAATATACCATGTAGGAAGTCGGTCTGATGTTAGCGTAAGCCTATGTCTGCTGTTTGTAGAGTATGTCAATTGTGATCGTATCTTATGCACAAAAATAACGCAACGACGTGCGTTTTTATTGGTTGATACTTTTTGTAATTTTACATATGATGTATGTTTAAATAGTATAACTGTGACATACAGCATATTTTGAGTTAAAAATCCATATCTGTTTATATTGGAATCCTAATTTTAAATATAGATGACGGTTACTTCCGTCAATTTTGTTGGAATATAAGGCATATACAACACTGACTGTTTACAAATTACAATACCAAGGCCCAGAAAAGCACATAATTACCTATTTTAGGATATTTAATACAAAATATTTTAAAGAAATGATATTTCATTTGATGTAAAATGTTCATACGGATGTAGATTTAGGCTACATATACAATTTTATGCATAATACAGAACATAATTTTCTATTTCGGAAAAAGGACCTTGGACCTAGGGACAACAAAGATGTGATAATGCCAACTTAACTCACATTGAGTGTTTCAAATTGACCGATGGAGGAAGACCGTACGTTATTTCAAGTTCGAGCGGACACCTGAGTAGGTTACATGTACTATTTTTATATCACATTTATACGATATCATATTGTAATAGGAATTATGTGAAATCATTGGCAATAATACTTCAGACAATGAAAATTGTCTTTATAAAGTTTTCCTTTTTAAGAAAAAAAAATGCAATGAAAACAACATACAAATGTATTTTATACTCTATTTTAATGTTTTTTTTTAAAAACGCAATAGGAGAAAATGGCAATCATACAGCTATTATCACTATGAACATTGCCTCGTCATAACACACATAATTCATAATTAAGGCCGATTAAACTAAATCAATCACAGCACATGAAAAATGAAACCTGCCAGCCTCAAAAAAGTTATTTTGCTAGATTTGTCAGTGAGTGTTATCGCAAAAGAATACGAACTTATAAATTTATCAAGAACGTACGCTATGTTACGGCTCGAAAACCAAAGTAGTCATACATAACTGGGTATCGTATTCAAATATTATAACTGTACCTTACATGTCTATCTTTTATAGAAGATACTATCGCGTAACCCTTAAACAGCAATTTCTGCTATCTTACATTGAGACGAAAGAATTCCATTCTCCAAATCAAGCACTGCCCAACAGTACACATGTAGTGCACATAAAATGGAAAAAAAGATATAAAGAGAAGTGATGATGAAAATGGCAGCAACAAGAGCGATTGAACAGTACACATGTAGTACACATAAAATGGAAAAAGATATAAAGAGAAGTGATGATGAACATTGCAGCAACAAGAGAGGTTTGTGAATACGAATTACTTTCTGTATTGTTTGTGTTCAATAACACAATTCCACAGATAAAGAATACAAGGCCAAGGGCAAAATTTGTATGAAATGCAGAAAGGAAAATAATTTTTCTTGAACACTTAATCATTCTTAGTCGTAAAACAAAAAGCAAACAATATAAGATGATAAAAGGAATATTTATCAAAGTAAACAAAACTAGCAAGAATGGCTTCTTTTTTCGTACATATTTCTTCTGTCTTACATATCCAACAACTGATGTTACTTCTTCAACAGCTCGTAATCTATTAATACTAAAATCTCTAATTGTAATGAAGCAACACATAATTTCTGCTTATATTTAATTTGAAGGATATCGTGTGATAAAAGTGGCCATGAAAGTACATATATTCCTATTACAATATAGCGATCCAATCATAAAAGAGAATGTCCCTTTGTAATACGAGTATGGCCCATATGCCACATTATACAAACGCAAAACAAACAAGAATGATTTGAAAAAGAATAAGACACTTTGTACGTTTGTGTTCCATGTAGATAGGAAATGTAACCCAAATAGCTGGTGTATGAGTAGCAAAGAATGGTATATTCAAAAGACATATCAAGACAAGCAGGACAATAACAATGATGTTAAGTAGACATGTCTGAACTCGATTACATAACGTTTTTTGGGTGTGAACAGTTCGTGTAGTTGGCTTCGTTTGTTTCGCTTTAATTACTTTTAAATCTATTAACACTGCAATCACAGCTATGGATAATTTACAATCATCACTTTTGTAGTCAATGTGTATCCCTGCATGATCAGCAGTTGCATTGTCTTGTTGGTTGTCATCAGTCACACTTTCTGGTTGGTTTTCATTGACAACTCTAACAATGAACTCAGAAGAGACACTTTCTTTCAATTTAAAACTTGATAAAATATCAGACAGTTAACACTTAAGTTCTTGCGGTTTTTGAACCTTTCATGTCAGGCACCGCAAATACTAGATTGTATAAGATGTCATCATTTTCAAAGCGTTTCACTTTAAACAAAACTTTATTATG
Source organism: Ruditapes philippinarum (assembly GCF_026571515.1). Classification (NCBI taxonomy): domain Eukaryota; kingdom Metazoa; phylum Mollusca; class Bivalvia; order Venerida; family Veneridae; genus Ruditapes; species Ruditapes philippinarum. The sequence goes on along the minus strand of NW_026862019.1, from coordinate 31,661 downwards.
AGCGACCACCAAGAGGAAATATCGTTGAAAGATGAAATCCATCTAATCATTTCATTTTCCTTCTCTTTATAAATTTCAGATATTACATGATCAATGTCAGAACGATTTCCAATCCTGTATCATGTTCCTGTATCAGAACTGAATCTTGCTTGTTCCAGTTCGTTATTCCAGTTAATGCGTTCAGCCAATTAAGTACTAGCTGGGAAAATGATACTCGAGCAAGTAACAAAAACATAACCTTTTTACACCTGATTTTATCCTTCTGCTTGCCTTGGTCATGTATATTTCGAATTAATACCTTCGGCTGTGAGGTTAGCGTGCGTAATGTATCGTTTATGATGTGTGCGTTTTATTTATATCTTTTCCATCTGTAATTATCATTATCATTATAATCACATCGAATGTTGTCTTCCATTTTTATTGATTGAGAAAATAACCTATATCTTTAAAAATAACATTTACCATCAAACACATCAACAATATCATTTGATTAAATGATCAGTCGGTTACTAGTGCAATGAATAAAATACTTTTCCTCGCACAGAGGAAGTCTTATATACCTTGGTGTACCTTCAAAATAAAATTATATTATTGATTATTTGTTCTGCTATAAAATATTGAGGTAATATTTTAAATTCAAGACTTAAGTGTTATTGACATGTTTTACCCAGGCTGATGGTTTTCAAGATAATCAAACGTAGTTTATGGACTGTGGCCCGCTTTGAACGATCTATATGATGTAAAATTATGTTAAGGTTTCTTTTTTTTTGTTTTACTTGAAATTTTATCTCTTGGCTTTATGTTTAGCTATAGAATATTAAAAAGTTAGCTTTACTTTATAAATGATATAAAACTCATTTTGCAGTTAAGAACATTTAAGCTGATTACCTCTATCAAAGTTTGATAAAGTAAATACTCTAAGAATATCAAACGTGTATAATCCTGCTGAAATCGTAATTTTTGATTAATTTGCTGGTAACTCAGCAACATGATCATGGATCTTATTCTATCAATATTTGAAGCATATATACATATCGGAACATCTAACCGATGATTACATACATAGACATTTATCAAATACTCTAATTCTGAATTGTGACACCTGAATAACATAATATCAAAATAGGATTTCATTTTATATGTTTTTGTCGTTTAATAGACAAAATTAGTTATTTTTGGTTTTACTTCTTAGCTATTCTTTTGAAAATAACTTTGGGCTTAAAACACATAGAAGACCACTATCATAAACCTCAGCTTTAAATTTGCAGCTCTTTATTAAGTCATATCGTTTTACACCGCATGTCTAAATACCACACAGACGTGCACAAACAAATACATATTATTTAGTGTTATATAAATCTTAAGCCGGATAAGAATCGGATGATGAAATATAAAATATGTGATTATTTTAAATAGCCCACCACTGACTTGAAGTACTAAATGATGTTCAAATACATGTGTACATATTTCCGAATAGAATCGATTTCTTCATGTTGTTAATTTAAATAATGATTGTTTTTCTTTTAAATCAATCAAAGATCAAGACATTGAACAATATAAAATATTAGAGATGCATTCAAACTTAAAATAAATTCAATTTGTCATCTTAGTAAAGGGAAAATTGTGCTTTAGTGGATGTTAGATACTGATAATACGGTAATTCTTAAATACTAATGGTGAAAAACAATGTTCAGTTATATGGCAAATTATCTGTATTAAAAAGCCTTAAGTTTGTAAAACTACACACTTAAATGTTCCGCTATCCTTCTAGATGAACATCTACCTTAAAACGATAACATCCCATCTATGCTTATGGAATGATATTTTTGGGTAAAAATTACACAATGCCTACTTGCACTTTCATCATGCTTGTTGACAATTACACACTGTGTAAGGGGCCCTTGGTCTCAAAGAAAGTCTGTGACTGGTATTTAGTATCTTTATTTACACGAAGATCGTAAAAACTGAAATTGACAATAAATCGACATGAATACACAAAAAAAAATAATAACTAAAATCAAGCAACTTTAAGGCTCAATATTCAGTCAGTTGGTAAACATACACAAGCAATGCGAAATATCCCTTTATTTTACCCAATTAATTATGCTAAACATACTCAACAATCAATCTTAATACATGTAGTGTTAACTTGAACATTACAACCGTTAATCGTTTAACAAACAAAATACTTCAGTAAGCCTGAATAAACATTCTAAACGTTGCAGCAAAAACAATAGTTAATCGTTTAAGACACTAAACAGTAAAGCCTTAATTCAATGCGTTAATATATAAGGCATTAATATACCTGGTTCTCCTGACCAAAGGTCCTTGCGTTATGAAATAACAAATAAATTTAAGAAAATGGTCAAAGCCATGCCTTCTTTCGTTAGTAAAACGTTTAAATCAATGTCACTGAACGCAAAAACAAAGCTCCTAACTATAATGAATAACGGTCACAAAACACAAAATTCTTACTGAATAACAGTCTTAGAACACTAAATTCTCAAACTTCGGTTACCTTCCTTAGACGTTATAGTAGCATAGCCTATTCAAGGTGGGTTTATTTACAAGTGCTTAAACTTAATAACTTGAGACATTAACAGTCCCACCAAATCATTCATGATTTCTCAACAAAATGTCTTAAAAACTTGTTCCAAAAAAAAAGACAAAAGAAATGCTAAAGGATGAAAATTATCACAAAATGTACATCACAAATGTAATGAAAACTATGACTAGACTTAATACTGACTAAAACAAAAAGATTGTCAAACATTTGCACAGTACACTTAATAGTGTCACAACACATCCAAGGACATTCTCTAAAGTTCTGTTGATGCTCTATAAGGAAAACTAGTTTATGAACATTGCGTACCAGGACTGTCACTGGAGCAGTTCTTCTAACTCCAACCTTAACCCTACGCACGAGTCCGTCATCATCAGGATTGGCTTCAACGACAAAGGCAAGCGGCCAACGATTTCTTGGCAAGTCTTCGTCCTTAATCAACACAATGTCGTTCACGCGAATGTTGCGGCGAGCCGTATGCAACTTTTGTCTGAGTGATATGGCCCCGATATATTCACGTTGCCACCGCGACCAAAACTGTTCAAGAAGATACTGTACTCTTCGCCATCGTTTCCGCAAAAAGAGATCCTCGCGCACAAATTCTCCGGGCGGTGGTGCAGGAATGTCTGATTTTCCAGTTAAAATATAGTTTGGTGAAAGCGGTTTTAAGGCACTCGGATCATTTATATCACAAACAGTTAATGGACGGCTGATAACGATGGCCATCACTTCATAAAGCAATGTTCGCAATGAAGCATCATCCAATCGTCCTGGGCAGAGTCATAGCACAGAGTTTAAAACATTTCTAACAGTCCTCATTTGCCTTTCCCACACAACTCCCGTATGGCTTAAGTATGGAGCATTCAGCACAAAGTCACAACGTTTCTCAGCAAGATATGATGTTACCTTAGATACCTTAATATTGACACGTAGTTCATTTTTTGCACTTATAAAGTTTGAACCTTGATCTGAACGCATTTGCCTCCAATACCACGAATTGCCAAGAAACACCTTAAACTGTTAATGAACGCATCTGTAGACATTTCATCAAGCATTTCAATGTGAACTGCACGCGAACACAAACAAGTAAATAACAATCCATATCGTTTGATTTCTTAACGACCTTGTTTCACTATAAATGGTCCAAAACAGTCCATGCCACAGTATGTGAAAGGTGAATACTCTTCAACACGATCACTTGGTAAGTCCGCCATTCTTTGACACACAGTTGGTCGTCTAAGTTTTCGGCACACAACACAGTCTCTAATAAAGTTTGCAACGACTTTACTCCCACCGACAACCCAATAGCCCAAGCATCTAAGTTTGTTAAGTGTAAAGCCTCGACCTTGATGCTTTATATTCTGATGTGCTTGAGCTATAATCAGCCTTGTTAAATGACCATTTTTAGGGAGTATTATCGGGTAAATGTACTTTTCAGGTAAGTTAGCCTTTCGTAGACGAGTTCCAACACGCAATATACCATCCTGTAGTACAGGATCCAGGGGGTACAGGCTATTACACTTGGATAGTGTTGTAGATGAGCTTAATGCATCAACTTCATCTGGAAATGAATCACGTTGAATTAGCTTTAAGACAGTCAGTTCCGCCTTGCGACGTTCGACAACCGTGTCCCTTTAACACCATTTGCGAGCGTTTTCAATCTCGCTACCACGGATATAGCCTTAGACCAACATGAAAATCTTTCAAGAAGCGTTAAAGGTTAAGAAACTCACTCATTTTTACAGATAACAGAGCTGCTGTCAGCACAAGTCTAGGAATGGTGACAGCAGTCAATGGAGCCACTCTTGCCTTTCCGATAAGTAAAGCGCAATGTACACTGTCCTTGTTCACTAGTCTGATATACGAACACTGACCGTATCCATGACCACTGGCATCCGAAAAATGATGTAGTTCAATGGTGGTGTTTTCGTTAAACTCATTAGGTATCAAACATCTTGGGATCCGTCCGTTATCAAGTCCATTAAGATCTTTGATCCAGTTATTCCATTTAGGTTCATCAGAGACTGGAACTTGATCATCCCAACCAATACCACTTTGGCACATTTTCTGCAAAATTTCCTTCCCTTTTAACGTGACAGGGGAGAGCAGTCCTAGAGGATCAAACATCGAGGCAACTACTGATAATATGTTTCGCCTGGTTGGTGTCATGTTACTCAAGTCCTTGTTGCCCGAGAACAGAGTTTTTAATGCCTGGGACACACATAACTGAAGCATATCCCGTTCAATGTTTCACGAGATGCCAAGTGCTCTTTCAACAGGTAAGTTTTGTAGTGTTAAGTCTAGGTCCTTGATGTCTTCAGCTCTTTCCGATGCTAGTACAGACTCGATGACGGATTTGCCGTTTGATAGAAACTTATGTAAGCGTATTACCCCATTGCTGCAAATCGTTTCAGCATCCTTAATTAGCTGCACAGCTTCAGCTTCATTTTTCACACTGGTGAGGCCATCATCTACATAAAAGTCATTTTGCATAAATGAGGATGCTTCAGGATATTGTTCTTCATGGCACTTAGCTAAATGCTTCAGACCTGATGGAACATCTTTTCAATGTCACATATTATAACCACTGGAAAACGTCTGAATCTGACCAGAACGCCTGCTAGTCCATTTGTGAGATCTGGTCCAGTGAGTAGATGCTGATTCAAGGAAGTATTCTGATACTTGGCAGAACAGTCAAAAACTACGCGGAGCTTATCAGGCTTCTTCGAGTGAAAGACACCATGATGCGGAATGTACCACTGCCAATTTGACGCTGACTTCTCAGGAACTAACTCAGCGTCTCCAAACGTTCTAGTTCATGAAGATTTTGTAACTTTCATGATATTGCTGATCCCCTCTAAGCTTGCGTTTAAGGTGTGACAACCTTGATAGGGCGTGGCCCCTATTATTTGGCAGTAAAGGCCTTTCCTTGAAAGGAAGCGGCATTTCCAAATGTTTATCATTCCGTCGATACACGTTATCTTTCATAATGTTTAAAAATAAAATGTCTTCCTGCGAAACCTTTACATCATTAACACAGTCATGTGCAAAGTCCATCTCTAAAGCCTTGATGGCATCCTTTGGGGCTACTAATGGCATTTCCTTAACACACGAGCGATGACATGTTGCAGAAATGTTATGTGAGGAGTGATATGTAGTGTTACTATATCCCGATTCACTATACCCAACAACACTCCACCAAGTTTTGTGAGTACTGCGATAGAATGCGTTTCTTTTCCTTGAATTTTCTGTAGAGGAACCAAGGCCTCTGGGCAGTTGTATTCCAACAATAGGCCAACATCGCAGGATTGCAGAGGTGCGACCTTTTCAGTGATTTCCTTCAGGTGTGGCCACCTTGCTGCTGTTGGAATATGGGATCAATCAACAGGAATGAAAACCCTTGTGTAAACATTATTAATTCTCAGCCGTTCATTATATTGAAAACCACGAACCATAAGTCCTGTTATACTTTTACTATTGATAATTGTTTTCTCTGAGGTCATGGTAGACAATCTCAATTTTATAGGCTTGTCTTCAATTTGTAAGCTGGCAGCTGTGTCATCATGAATAAATGAAGTATCACTCTGTGTGGCGCAAAATTTCACAATTTGGAGCACATTCAGTAGACAGCCACTCTGGTACCATCATTGAAGTACTCCGACCTTCGTTCCTATTTACACGAAAGGCAGGTGCAGTCCTGACATTTTCCTGGCCATCACCTTCGTTCTTTGGTGTGAGACGTTCTTCATGCATACATGTTGGATAAGGAAGATTACACTTAATACATTTAAGCTTTTCAGTACAGTCTTTGTTTCGATGACCTCCCCTTAAACATCCTAAACACAAGCTGTTTCCTTAATGAATGCACGTTTTATTCAATTGTTAAGGGAACGAAGTTGAAACAATCTGAAATTGTATGGAATTTCATTTTACAATATACGCAAGTTTTTTGTTTGCCTTTGTCATTGACATTTGAGTTTGTAGATTCCTTTGCATTTGTTCACAAGGATTTTGCATTATGCTTTTCAACACGCTTGCTTTCAAGAAAATACGGTGATGAAATAGGGTTACATGCTATTCGCGCTTCTTTGTTTACAAAGTCTACACTTTTTTAAAGGTTGGATAGCTGCCATGACTGTTTATGGCTGTTTGCACTTAACGGTTCCACCTGATTGCAGCCCATTCTGGCAGTTTTTTCACCATTTTGAGATTTTCAGCACAAACGTTGAGTATACCAAGATTGTAATAATGCTCATTTACATCCCTGCAGGCACGCAAAAAGTCAGGGGGCGTCCGTGGCCGAGTGGTTAAGGTCGTTTACTTCAAACCACTTGCCCCTCACCGCTGTGGGTTCGAATCCCGACAGGGACTTTGGATTATTTCATGTGAGGAAGCTATCCAGCTAGCTTACGGAACGTCGGTGGTTCTACTCAGGTGCCCGCTCGTGCCTGAAATAATACACGGAGGGGCACCTGAGGTCTTCCTCCACCAGTAAAGCTGGAACGTCGCGATATGACCTATACTGTGTCGATGTGACGTAAAACCCAAAACAAAACAAAAAACAAAGCAAAAAGTCAGCAAAGTCACGAAGTGATCTTGGATTACGAGTACTTATATTGGGCCAGTTGTCCAACTTTGTCCGAAATGCCTTCTGTACAATGAATGGGTGGCCAAACCGTTCTTCCAGAATATCCATTGCGTTTTCATATGCCTTTGCGCTGCCACTAAAGAAAAAACCTTCAATTGCTCGCTTTGCCTTACCCCAAACATATTTCTTTAAGTAGAATATTTTATCACCTGGAGTGATGCCCTTTCTTTCTATATGCAGTTTAAAGGAAGTCCTCCATTCAAAAAACTGAAGTGGATCACCATTTAATATCCATGGTTCTGGTACAGGAAGCCTGTTTAAATTCACAGATTCTGCTATGACCTTAACTAATTCATTGGTTGAATGGTTATTGTTTCTACCACTAGATTGCACATTTACTCTGTTCGTAGTTACAGGTTGATAACAAGACCCATTTGCTACTTGTCTGAAGGTGGCATATCTAGCTTCTGCCGCCGCTACAATTTTTTGTCGCGTTTAAGAATTCATTTTTGTATTCTTCTTTTTTTTTCTGGGATACTATGTTCTATATCAACTTCAAGGACAGCTAGTTCATCTCTTTTATCAGCAAGTTCAACCGCTGCTTCAACAATTTTCTAAGAGGCAACAGATTTCACTGTTCTTCCTGATTTAACATCTTGCGCATCAATGTCCGATTCACTAAATATGGAATTTGCATATCCCTTGCTTTGTAACACAGTTTTAAACTGAATGTCATCATAATGTTCAACTCCAGATATCATTTCATTTATTAACTTGACAGCATCACCTGTAATAGCAGCGCAAGCATCAACCTGACGAAAAATATTTGCTTCTGGCGTAGAGCAATATTTCAGTATTTCAAAACATTGCACAACATTTCGCTCCTGAGTTTGAATAGAGTCTATCATTTCAGTTCATCATCAGAGCATTTTTCTTTAAGTCGAGCCTTACATTCCTTGATGTGAATTTTCCACTCATCATAAGTTCTAAATAGATGGGACATTCTCCTTTGTGCCTCTTCTTCCATGTGTGCGACCATTTTTGCCGTGTATGAAGTTTCGCGCTGTGGACGTTCTTCAACCGAGTCCTCCTTCATGTCGAAGGGAGATGATGAAGCCAGTTTTTACTGTAAGGGGCCCTTTGTCTCAAAGAAAGTCCGTGACTGGTATTTCGTATCTTTACACGAAGACCGTAAAAACTGAAATTGACAATAAATCGACATGAATACACAAAAAAATAAACAAAATCAAGCAACTTTAAGGCTCAATATTCAGTCAGTTGGTAAACATACACAAGCAATGCGAAATATCATTTTATCTTACCCAATTAATTATGCTAAACATACTCAACAATCAATCTTAATAGTGATGTTATATTTTCGATCCTTGAAGATCGTTCAGCATGACATTATTGTTGTGTACAAATGTTATGTGGTACTTTTAGTTTCTTCTATTTGGCCATTTTCAATTTAGGTGGTTCCAGTATTCCTACTTGAATACTGTATAATCACCCTTAGGATATGTTGCTTGCTTTTTAAATTTGTCTTTTGACGTCTTATCTGTGATATGCAGGCTTCATAACCTCATATCCCCTTTCAGAATTCCAAGTTATTTAGTTCCGCCAATTGTTTTCTCGTTTAGGGTAATAGCATTCTTTTACTTGGGGACGATACGCCGCTTTTCATTGAATGGCACTACTGTGTCATATTGAAGGTTCCATGATAACCGCCGTATTAACACATCTGCGGATTTTTCTTAATTCAAAATTTCACCATTTTCGTGTTAAATGTTGAATTTTGCTTAAGCCGGTGCTAGGGGGCGTGGACGTTAGTTTGCACTTGACAGTACTGTCTATGAACAGGCTCAATCAAACCGAGCTTGCAACATTTTCAATTATGCCGTGTTGGACTTTCTTTAGGGATTCTGTTTTTCTCTATTTTGAACATTTGAACCGTTAATCGTTTAACAAACAAAATACTTCAGTAAGCCTGAATAAACATTCTAAACATTGCAGCAAAAACAATAGTTAATCGTTTAAGACACTAAACAGTAAAGCCTTAATTCAATGCGTTAATATATAAGGCATTAATATACCTGGTTCTCCTGACCAAAGGTCCTTGCGTTATGAAATAACAAATAAATTTAAGAAAATGGTCAAAGCCATGCCTTCTTTCGTTAGTAAAACGTTTAAATCAATGTCACTGAACGCAAAAACAAAGCGCCTAACTATCATGAATAACGGTCACAGAACACAAAATTCTTACTGAATAACAGTCTTAGAACACTAAATTCTCAAACCTCGGTTACCTTCCTTAGACGTTATAAAAGCATAGCCTATTCAAGGTGGGTTTATTTACAAAAGCTTAAACTTGCAATTCTCTTGTAATTTTGTTGTGATTAATGCTTCCGAGGGATCACTTAGTTTCCAGATTTTTAATAACTTGAGACATTTACACACTGCCTGCTGCTTATTGTTACAATTTACTCATTGAAACTGCTATTTTGCTTATTGATACAGTCGTAATGCAGTTTGCACTTTCATCACGCTTGTTGACAATAAAACCATGCTTGTTGGAAGTTTAATGAATTCATATACATGTCACAGGGTGAGAAAATGTGCAGCCTGACCAGGACACGAACCTGGGACAGTTCCGTGGCTCTACAGTCTACCTACTGAGCTGTCGGGCAGCTAACACATGTTCTTCCCTTAATAGTGAACTGTTCTGAAAAGTAACATACTTCCCCAATATATAGAATTTCATCCTTGAATTTCACAGAGTTTCAGAGCAATGTGAATTAAACTTTGAGCTATATTCATTCACATTCCCTTGTTGGGCGCCAAATGTGACAGGGTGCGAAAAATGTGCAGTCTGACCGGGACTCGAACTGTGGACCCTCAGAATATCGTTCCAATAACTATGACCCCATTCAAGGTAATTCAATACTTTGAAACACCAAACATGTATTTGCAGACAACACAGAAAAGGTTGGAAAGTTCCATTTCTTTGATAAAATCATCTTAAAATTTCATACTGGTACTGAATTATATTCAAAATATAAAAACCCAAATAACTGCTATATATATGAAATTAAAAAAAAAAAGTGAGAAAAGGTGTTACATTCAGACCTATATGGCCCAATTATGTAGGAAAGTAAAAGAACAGTATTACATGTATAAACATGATGATGCTTGTTAGAACTGTCAAAGTTTAATACTCGTCCATAGCCAGATTAGTATTTGATTTGTTTAAAAATGTGATTTGGGGCCCCGGAAACTGCCAGGAAACCAGTATGGTATTATAAATATTGTAAACATGCTGGTATTAATTCAGAATTTTATTTTATTTTCTATCAATGATAGAAAGGATGTTTGCAGTATTGTAAATTCTTTATAAAAATTGTTGACATGTTGAATGGCCAAATATAAACATTTGTTTAGAATATAACCTTCGCGGCTTGGTTATATATGCAATCATATATATAGGGTCATATAATCTGTCAAAATCTTAACAGCTAATAATGTATAACCTGTCAAATATTTTACATGTAAAACTAAGTGGGATTCCAGCAAACAATGTACCTATTTTCACAACTTACTTCATATAAAAGTTTGTGCTGTTTATCAGCACAAGTGTTTAGTTTCCATGTCACTACAGAATAAATGTTAATTTTTTTATCAGGTTTCCAACAGACAGGAATGAAATCATTCAGATGAAGAGAAGTTTTATCAGAAGTCTAGGATCCCTAACGTGATTGGTATTTTAAACATTCTTAACCATTTAAATTCGATTCCCTACACATTGCATCTGGGAATTGTCTGTAATATCTGCATGCAGAAAATATATTAGTTAATTCATATAAATCTCAACTTCTATCCATAATTTCAAGCCTCGGTTAACTGTATATAAAGTATAATAATAGTGATTGCTATTTTGAATTTGATTGTGCATATATGAATTGGCGTGTCATTCATGTCGCTCAAACAACTGTGTCTTTTTTTCCTATAAGTGTTTTGAATTTCTTAGTGGCTAAAACCAATTAATTCGATTGGCTGGTCCTATTCCTTTCTGATATTTTACGAGCATTTAGTAGTAACAATGAAACATATTTAACAAACAAAACATGGCCTTGAGGGCAATATGCAAGTTTATGGACTGATTGGTCAGACTGAGGAAGGTATATTGCCCGAAACGCAGCTGACAATAAATTCAGTAAAAAGAATCATTTAAGAACAAGATAAAATATTATACCTCATTTTACATACGTCCTTCTATATTTAGTATGACATCATCCAGTTTTTATAAGAATTATGAACCGCCCCCGGTCTGCATGCGGTTTATTGACTGGATGACGTCATTTTAAATATGATAATGAGGTATAAAATAATACTATAAATGCCATTAACATGAAAGAAATTAATGTTGACTGTTGAAGTTTTATAAAATTCTGTATTCAGAATACTTCCTTGCTCTCCCAGTGGTCCAGCTCAAGAATTGGGGCAGGTCCACCACCTGTCTTCCTCATTTCCTGCAAGTGTTTTATGCTTTTTTTCTTAGTCTGAGACTGAAATGACATTTAATCATTTGATATATCATGAGTGAACTGAATGTTATTTTTATGAAACTAAAAGAACAAACATTTTAATCCTGTTTAAATGGGAAAAACATATGGAAGTACAATTTGAAACAGTAGTTCTGAAATAAGTTGAAATTAATTGAAATATTATAGGGTAAGAAAACCAACTTACTTTAAGGTCAATCCATTTTTTTTTCACCTGTTCAACTGTCCGGTTACAGGCACTGACACTGTTCACACTAAAATAAATTAATGTATAATATTAATTATAACCTCTTATACCTCTTTAAACTTTTGCAGATTTGATAAAGGTAATTGACCTAATGTATGTACATGATTTGAGATTCAATTTCAGATTAATTCAAGTGAGCAAAATTTAGTAAAATTTGTAGCAAATAAAAAAGAATTGAACTTGGAAATTATGTTGTGTTAATTCATGTAGTTGGTGTGTAAAGCATAGCTGTGAAAAGCTAAAACACTGTTACATTTTTGGGGGTTATTCGTTTTCTATATATTAATCTAAAACATAAACTTCTTGTCAGAATGGCAACACTACTAGTACTAGCCATTTTCATTCTTTCCAAAATAGCCAAGAAAAAGATCTTATTTTCTGATCCTTTTGAGGAAAGTATAAACTGATCTTTTTGAGAAAAGTATAAAACCAACATGCCATGATGGTCACCAGATATAAACAATTTATTTTTTCAATTTTATATTTCAAATGGCACTTTATTATGCCCTTAATGAGGTAGACTACCCAAATCAGTTGCTGATAAGTTCATACTCTTTTTTTTGATTTTTAAAGTTACTTAACAATTACTGAAATACACTGAAAATCTAAGATAATAAAATTCTTAATATAAATGTTAAATATGAAGGAAAGCTTGTTTAAGTTTGCAAATATGATATAAAATAAAAGCTTGCATTCACATATTAAATTACCATTCACATTAGTATTTTTTCAGTATTTCTATGCACCACTAAAATTTAAAAACTGAACTTTATTTCCAGATCTTTTATAATATGTTTTGAAGCAGTTTCTGGAAACCAAATTTGGATGTTAACATAAAAATGCTTATAATATACCGATTTAAAAAATAAACAGTGTCATCCTCCTTCTAAGCTGAACATACAGCCGCCTTCACCTTCCCCCTGCCCCCCACCCAAGAAAAATACATCAAATTACATAAAGTTTTTTCTTTCACTTTGACAAACAATACTGTGCTGTTTTCCCAACCATTTGTGTATTTCATCATTATTAATTGAATGTACAATAACCTGATTTTCTCTTTTGCTGAATAAAGTCTTTTCCTCTGATAAGGATCGAAAATAAATGTCAAAGTCGTAAAAATCATACCTTTCAGTCACATCGACCCAAAATCGAACCTTATCGGCGGCTGTGAGTGACGTGGAAAACTTTCCTGTCACCACAGTTGCATCCTCACACTTTCTCTAGAGTATATCTCGCTCATCTGCGGACCAGTTAACTTTTTTTTCCTTTCTCCATGTTCTCTGACATTTGTGAATTAAAGCAGACGTCGTCTTTCAAGTTTGACATTAAAATGCGCGTTACCTCCTTTTTTGAAGAGTACGTGTTAGTGCGCAGGCGTAAGAATCTTACGTTTATGAAAATTGTAAGATTTTAGGTTGAACGTACGACCGCGTTGATAAGACAGTCTTACGATCGAGCGTACGACAATCGTAGATCAAAATCGTACGCTAAGATTTCCAAAATCGTACGATCGTTGATAAGACGGCCCCTGGACCTCGGAACAAATGCGACTTTGAACACTACGCCTACAACTTCGGCAACGATTTCGACCAAAACAAAGGATTTAACGATTAAAGTAGTTATCTTTCTAGGATATGGACAAGTATTACAAATATAAAAAAATGATCCCAGCCAAAAATAGAGCATTTTTCTATATTTGTAATGACATGGAAATGTTCAATTACCGTTTAAACTTGGAACTCTAATAAGGGGTTAAAGAAATTTAGAGATGCAGTAGAAACATGTTTAAAAACCGTAACGCGATCGAAATTATGTGCCGCAATCTGCTGTCCTGTTTTATATGCACTCAATTAAACGCACTGTGCATGTATATGTTAACAATTTTACTACTGAAATGTCCCAAAATCCATGATGCAGTTTTTATTTGTTTGGGTCGTCAGACCAAACAAATAATGGTAGGGAAATTTCAGAACCTGATGTGCTTATTTGCAAATACCGAAAGAAGTCCAAACTCCTCGAAGCGTTTACTTCCCTCAATAAGTACACATAACGCCGAGAAATTAAGTGAAAATCACTGCGTAAAGATTGTAAAAATGACAGGAGCATTAATTCCCTTGGAAGAAAAAATAGTGCCCGATTGGTCGAAGATTCTAATATTGTGTTATTCTTTACAGATAAACATGCTTATATTTAGCTCAATGATTATTTAAATCAGTGTTAAACAACAGGTTTACAGTGAAATTTATAAGGGCTACATAAAATAACAAGAATAAAGATCAACAAGGCATAGGCAACGTTCACAGGACGCCGCCCCCGGACACACCCAAGCAGGACACCCAGAAGGCACCAAAAAGCACCCGGAGTGGACACAAGGGCGAGACATAACCATATATATAACCCTTTTATAGAATAATGTGGTTTGCTCCAGGCTGTTATCTTAAAACTTCAACGTGACGCTCGGTTAGTAAGAGAGAGGCCTGGAGTTCCAGTGCCAGTTAAGGCACCTTTTTTATTTTATTTTTTAAACCAAATAAACATTGAATTGAATATCAGTGTTACAATTAGCCTTATTACACTGAAAACAGCATTAGTGGCACTATATAAAAAACAAATTGGTTTATAATCTCACAACCTTCACCTTTTTTGGCATTCTTAGACCCAAACAAATTCAGCGCCTTCTGTGCTTTGATTAGTTATCACACTGTACACACCTTAAAGGAACACCTATATGTTACCTCCTGTAACGTGGTACACTACTACTTCCACTGGTATTGCCTACTTTAAGGATTACACGCATTATTACAAGTATAGCATAATGATTTCGCATCATCATTTTGAATAAGGGGTCGCAAGTATCACAGTTTTGATGACAGCTGCACATACTCAAAATTGGTCATACAGATACTGTGAAATATTATTCAAAGAATATGAATAAAATCATATTTCTTTATATATTCTATGTTTTCTTTTCAAAGAGAATAAGAAAGTTTATATTGACTTTTAGATGTTTTTATTAAACACAGATGCATTAAAAAACTTTTTTACTTAAACATCGTTTTATGGTACAGAAAATGATTACTGGAATCTTCTAACTTTGTCAACATCATGTAACAGTATTTAGTTTGATCAAAATGAGATGAAAACGCCATTTATTTGACATGTTCTTTACCGTTTCAAGACTTCACTGTTATGACTATTGTGAAATCCTAACGCTCATGTTAGGACACCACCATTTTTTCTTTATAGCGGGACTGTGACTGCCTAGTTAATTCATTTTGAGGGAGTTTACAGAATATTGAAAGAAAAATAAAAAAGAAATGAAAGTTTTACTTCCGTTTCCCTTTAATACACATTACCATTCAACTAACATAAAAACAATCATTCAGGCATGTGTGTAATTTCTTACATTGATTCGTAAGAATTCCGTATTCCAAATTATGCTCTAACCAACAATAAGTATGAAGTACACATAAAAAGAAGAATATATATAGAGAGATAATAATGAATATTATGGCAACAAGGGATATTTTTGAAAGTAAATAAATGCCTCCTGCGAAAGCGAATCCAAGGGCAAGTGCAAAATTGGTATAAAAAACAGAAAAAGAAAAACAAAATCTTTTTTTTCGAAAATCGATTTGACAAATACAAAAAGAATAATGTAAAGTATTATTACAGGAATATGAATCAACGTAAATAAACCATTTAAGATCGGTTTTATATTTCTTACACACGTTTGTTTTCTTATGCTTGCAAATTGTCGATATAACATTCTTAACAACCCGATGTCTATTTTTCTCCACACCTCTAAAGGTAATGACACTACGCCGAATTCAAGACTTTTACACAAGAGGTTGTGTAATAAAATTGGCCATACAATAGTATATATTACCAACGAAATTGAAAGCCAACTATTAAAAATTGACAGTATCCCTGCCAGTATACAAAACATGATAAAAGTCAAAACATTGTGCATAATTATAATTTGCCAACTCCTGCTTATGCAAGAGTCTTCCGTCAAGATAGGTAAAATTATTATAAAATAAACGCAAGGATTTAGAAACGCACAAAAACAAGTAAACGGTACATGAATAGCAAGGAATGGTAGGTTTAAAAGACACGTCAGGACAAACAAAACACTATACAGTATATTAGGAAGACATGTCAGAACTGGATTACATGGCTTTGTTCTTGTACGCATTGTTCGTGTTATTTGCTTTGTTCTTTTTGCTTTAATCACTTTTAAATCTATTAACACTGCAAGCATGGCTATTGATAATGCACAACTGTCACTTTTGTAATCAATATTTATCCCTACAGGAGTGTCAGCCATGTCTTCTCGTTGTGTTGCATTTGTAACCCTGACTATGTATAACTCCGAAGCATCACTTTCTTTCAATTTGAAATTTGAAAGAGTATCAGACAAAATTCCGGCAATTTTCGATTTTTTCATTTCGTGCATCGCGTAAACAAGTTTATATCTTATGTCGTCTGTACTTCGAAAGCTTTTTACTTTGAACAAAAACTTAATAATTATCGACCACCAAGAAGTAATGTCGTTGAAAGACGTGATCCACTTCATCATGGCAAATTCTTTCTCTTGATTTATTTCTGATATTACACGATCAATGTCCGAACGATCTCCAATGTCTGTATCCTGTTCCTGTATCAGAACTAAAACTTGCTTGTTCCAGTTCGTTATCCCTGGCAATGCATTAAGCCAATTAAGTAATAGTTGGAAAAAGGATTCTCGAGCATGAAACAAAAACATAACTTTTTTGCACTTGATTTTATCCTTCTGCTTGCCTTGGTCATGAATATTTCGAATTATTACCTTCGGTTGTGAGGTTAACGTGCGTAATGTGTTGTTTATGAGGTGAGCTGATTTCTGCGTCATATCTTTTCCATCTGTTATAATCAGAAAATCACATTGAATGTTGTCTTTCCCTTTCATGCTTAAGCTTGCTCAATATGATAGAACCTCTAAAACTTTTAAATGCTATATTTCGTAAAACGCATCAACCATGTCATTGATTTAATCAGTCGATTACAAATTAAATGAACATAAAATGTTTCTGATTTAACTTATTGTACAGTAATTCGTGTATCCATTTTGTAACATATGATCATTCATTCTACACTGAAAATACAAATTAAGGTTTGTATTGATATTTTAAAGTTTAGATGTAATTAATGTTTAACCTGATTTGTAATTTAGACTGCACAATAGTTGTCAAAATTATCATAGGACGATCAAGTATTGTGGCCTGTGTTAAACATCTGACGATTATATTCGTTATTTGTACAATAAAATTAATGTATAAGATGTTTAACTGGTATAACAATAATTTCAAATTTCTCCGAGCGAAAAGCTAGAATTTAGATTACCGATATAAGACAATAACCTTAAGTGGTTGAAATTATTTTTTGTCCAATGTGATTGTACATTTTGTTTTTAATTTTTGGGTACATTCAATTATGTTGTAACCAGAAACACGATGCTTAAAATAATCAGTTTTAATAGAGCAGACAGAAACGTTATTAATTCACAAGGCATAAAATGAATAATACACAAAACGATTATCCTAAATAATTCATACTAGTAACGACCATTCTATCATAACAGACTGTCACATGATGAATCAAAATACTTCATCGAATTATGTAACAGCTAAATAACTAATATGAAATACTACAAATCCGCCAGAGAGAAAGACATAATAAAAGATAATACAACCAATAAACAAACAGTCAAATAACAATGACAATAATTACATTGAACAAAATGAAACATTGTGATATTAATCTTAAAATACAAACAAGAACAAAAATAACGTACCGATACCATTATCATGTGTTCTATAACCCTCAAAGAAGTACAATACCTTCTTTAAAAGGAATCAAACCTATATGAAGTACAGATACTTCCACCATTGATTATCGCAAAAGAATTAAAGGAATAATATACTTCCTTCAATCCTGACCTCATGAAAGTAACCCAAAAGACCAATATCACAATGTTCAACAATAACAATAAAATACAAAGACACTAAACACACATCATATCTACAAACATATCTCAAGGCATTTCAAACTCTTAATTAACAACAGCGGCTTAAAAGCAACCTGTCAGATACAAAAAATATGCTTATCCACTATAACAAAGCTTTCTTTATAAACGACAGATCTGCACTACCTGCTGGTAACAAGGTTAATTTATTTAACCTATATTGCAAATTTACACTTCAATAAATGAGAAATAGTTTTTATAAAGAACCTACGCAAGAAACGAGTTCCTTCAAAATTTAAGTGTAAGCCACCACCTCAGACTGCGAATAAATCAGATATGGACTACCCACCATGAAAAAAGGGTCGATATGAATGGATTAATTGGCATTTACGTTCCTTACATTTAGCCTCTAACCTATGATTAACTAACTTCACTTAAACAATTGTCTGAGAATAATCCACAGACAAATTATCACTTGAATTAATATCGTTAGTGCCAACATGCATAATGGTAAAACGTTTTTGCACTAACGAATGATTACGCTAAATCCTAGAAGTTATTGAACCAAACTGATGCCAGGAAGAGCTAACATTTTGGTATGCCAAATCCCATGCACATGCTTAGCTATAGAATCTGAAATAGTGTGAACATCTGTAAAGAGAAAAAAAAAAAAAAACCTATAACATAAACAACTTATAACGTCTCAAACATTTAGGATAAAATGTAAGTCTTATCTGACTAATTCAGTTCCTAATAAGATTTATATGCATCAGATCTCCAATCCCCCAAAAGTTGAATATGCTCTGGAGAAATATTAGAACGATGAGCTAAAGAAGCAAGAAGAAAAAAAATTCAGGAGGTAAACCAATAAAGGCAATACATTCCCTTAATTTCTTTTGAAATAAATAATATTAAACATATTAACCATTTGAAATAGAAAATAAAACATTATTATAATAATTATTATGGCTTTAAGCATATTTTCATATGCAATCACAGGGCATAATCTAAATTTTTCTAAAAGCGTCAACCTTCAAACGTGTCTGTCAAAACTGTAACCAAAATAGCGCCAAAAACGACGTTTTATAAGAAAAGGCGTAGTAATACAAATACTATGGAACCTGTCAAGCATGAAATTAACCTTTAACCTAACAAGGCACCAATCAAAAGGCCTTTTATATATCCATAATTAAAAGATTTTATTTAGCAACATAATGCTTGAAATTTAATTAATTTGGCACTAAAATTCTATCAAATACCTTCCCTTTAAAAAAGCGTTACCCACTTGCATGTGTTAAGATCTTTTTTATTTTGTACCGCGTTAACATATGTTTTAAAAGGCACATTATGTCTCAGAAATCCATAATTTTTAAAATAGTCAAACATGTGTTTAATAATGTTTAAATAATGGGTAAAGTACAGGTTAGATGTTTAACAACTGAAAAATGTAGCGCTGAACATGCAGTTATGTGTCGTAGTTTTATGTAAACAAAGTAGTATTTTGACTTTAATACTTACAAAATATTAATTCGCTATGATTACACCAATTGACAAAAATAAACTTTGATTAAAATTAGAGCATAATGAAGTCGTATTTTAAGGTTTTTAAGTTGAAAAGACAGATCGTATATGTTCGGTCATTTTCACCTCTAATAAGTTTTCTTACTGATCGTGATACCCGTCTTTCACTGGTAGTGGCGGACTTTGCCGAGTCCTGAGGTCACGATCGTTGCGCATACATCATCGCGATCAATAATATTAGTAACAATTTATCATCAATATGTTCATAAAATTATGAAAGAGCTCACACCACGATAAAGATAATGATATGTATAGAGTAAGATAAATGAAGGTCAAAAGTACCCCAAAGGACTATACATGAACAGGATTTTTTATCACAATACGTCTTCTATTTTTCAATGTAACATAGCCAGTATATATCATTAAATTACACACGTTTTCAATACATAACACAACATATGAACATAACATGACAGTGTAATTACATAACATCAAATAACGTTATCATATGAAAACATATTATATCAATGTAAAAACATAAATATTTTAAACATAAAATATATATTATACTGCATGTATAACAAACTTATATAATAGCATGACATGGCAACACAACATATGGCAATATAACAACACAGCAAAACACAACGAAACACAACACTGCATGATATAATATACCGGGCATAACAATAAGTAACATATTAGACATAAAGTAAAGTAACATAATCTTTATCAGGCATCAATATTATTAAATATAATCTTTGTCAATCATAAAGAAAAGTAACATAATCTACATTGAGCCTAAAGTACAGTTACAGAATCTTTATCAGGCATAGCGTAAATTGATATTATCTTTGCAGGCATACTGCAAATTAAGATTATCTTTATTGAGCATAGTGTAAGGAAACATAATGCTTATCTGGCAAAAATCAATTTACAAAATATTTGTTGCGCATAAAGTTAAGTTACATAAACTTTATCAAGCATAAAATTAATTGATATAATCTTTGTCAGGCATAATGTAAATTACGATTATCTTTATTGAGCCTAGAGTAAAGAAATATAATCTTTATTGAGCATAAAGTAAAGTAACATAATCTTTATTGAGCATAAAGTAATGTAACATAATTTTTATTGAGCCTAAAGTGAAGTTACATTCTTTGTCGGGCAAAAAGTTAATTAACGGGCATAAAGAAAAGTATTTTACATTGTAATTTTTATTGAGCATAGAGTAAAGAAACATAATCATTATCGAGCATAAAGAAAATAAACATTACCTTTCTTGAGCTTATAGTAAAGTAACATAATCTTTATCGGGCATAAAGTTAAGTAACGTTATTACTCATTTATAGGTAACGAAACTTTTGCATTTTCCTTGATTTTCTTGCTTTATGATTTCCTTAAATTTGATAAAAATGCATTTTGTGTCATTTCTTCTCAGTGATCGAAATAAAATCTTCAAGAAATATTACCAAGGCATGATTTACACAAACTTACATTCATTTAATATATCTTAATTAAGCTGATATGAAATGACACATACATGTATAAAAACATGTTCTGTGGCAGTAAAATATTAACTCTTTCAAGAGGACATACTTCATATTCACCAATGATCTACTGTTGTGTTGGGGTCTTGACATTTTCTGTGCATACATTAGTCTATCAACTTAATTAGGCATTCTTTTGAAAATATGACAAGGTTGTTTAATGACGAACGTTAACGTTGTCTTGCTGTCAATAAGTGTGTACTCAAGCTGAACACTTTCTCTATATTGCATTGTTTTTCTAATTATCTAATTAGTAAGTACCCACTATTCTTTATGATAAAATTGACAAATGACAATGCTGTAATAGTTGTCATATCTGACAAGTGACTAATTAAAAGTAAACTAAACTTATGTAAAGGGACTGGGTTACCTTAATTATTCTTGTGGGGTACATCACTGCAATGTACGTGGATATTTCGACAAAATAAATAACTGTGCCGTTGCATTGGCTACGGTCTCGTTCATTTCCGTGTAAATTTCCATGGTTGTCTAAGTGACGGAATAATGTCTTAACGAACATATCCTTACAGGTGTAGACAAATCACGTGGTATAAGGATAATTAACATTGTCAACATGCGTATGTGCATTAACCTTCAGAAATGGCTACATTAATTTTCTCTAAAGAAGAGCTAACATGGTTTTTATATTGCTTTGGCTTTATTTATGTAATCAGAGCATGTTTGGCGGTTATTATTGAAGGAAGTACACCGCTGAATGTACAAAAACTCGTATCTTAAGCAGACAAATGTAAACAAAGTGTAGTTTGGGTTAAATTCAAAATACTAACTCAATATCACTGAACTTAATTCCACACTGTAAAAGACGCAAAAGACTGTTAAGTTTTTTATATTGTCAATAGATAAATATTTAGAAATAACAGGACACGAAATTATTTTTTCAAAGTCTTTAAAGTATAAAAGCCGTATTAATATCATTTTTTGGATTTGATGAATTTAGATAAAAGTTTCTATATACATGTACATTTTATAAGCCAGAAATGTGCATTATACTGTGCAAAAACAAAATCGCAGAAAATCGACTTTCTTAATAATGGTTCACTTAAATATTGGCGGCGGTATTACACCACTAATTAAGATGCATTAGGTGTTGAAAGTTTATCCAGCCATTCCCTCTAGTCTTTGACAATTTTCCCTTAAGAAAGATATAACATCCGATTTCTTATAATTATAATAGAGAGAATCTTTAATCTCAGATTGTAAGATCGTTGAAGAGACAGGTAATCAATGGAATTACGTATCAGTATAAAGGACACAATATTACCTTTATTTGAATCGATACCTAGCTGATATTATCATTTTTATTTACTTTAAGGATCGGGCAATCGATTTCATTGCGAGGTAAATTAATACCGCATGGCTCTAGTTCTTTCTTTTGTGACTTCATTAAAATAGTATATTAAGGTGAAACTGCTTGGAAATTAAAGGCACATTAAGCATCAGACAATTTTTTTTTTGTAGAAATGGCAAACGAGCATTGATAACATTTTAATAATTGTTTAAAGCATATTAGGTGCTTACATTTAATATTAAGGGTTGTAAGTAGAGCTTAATGTTAAAAAATCATAAAAGGTAATAAAACATAGACAAATTAAAGTGATAATCTTGGTCTAAATCACTGAAAATGTGCTAATTTACTAAAAAGCTAAAGAAGCTAAATTTGGTTCAGCTCTATTTGAAATTTAACAGGACATTAAAAATTACAATGTGTTTGAGAAATGAAAATAACAGCATTATTGGAGCATAATGTGCCTTTAAAGTAAAATTATAACCAACGTTATAAAGCTGCACACCTCCAGATGAGCCACAATATTTCGAGAAAATCAATTAAAATTTATATGATCCAAGTTATATTTTACATGCTATGTGCGGTTAAAGACTGATTTTGCAGGATTTTATCACCATGTTTCTACTGCGTTAATAAAGCAGTAAGGGCTGTTTATGCATATCTTGACAACTTTTGGTTAATTTTCGTGGATTGTAAGTGATGATTGCAATATGTTAATTACTTTATTTGTTCACCTCACAATATTTTACTTTTAAATACATTTCCAAAATGTTCATGAAAATTCATGAATCTGGAGCACGCAAGAGAGAATGGTAGTACAAATGGTGGGTATCAATGTAACATATGTGTTTTAATGTAAATGTTATATATACTATAAGTTTGCAACGGAATTATCTAAGGTAAATCACAAAAGTTCGGTGCGTAGCCAGTCGATATATTATTGTATATTTTATACAGTAAGCGCGATCTTTTATTGATCTGTTATTAATGATTTTTATCATCTTTTAAATGATTTTATTCCATTAATATTTTGTGTGTGTGTTATAGTGTTATAAAGGGTCTGGGGTTGGAATTCAAGTTACTGACCTTGCTACGCGTCGTGCACTTGTGCCAATCTACAAAACACATCTAAGAAAGATAATCTCGTGATATAAACTGTGACAGTATATAACTATTGTCCCCCTTGCCAAACCCTTAAATAATTTCTTATATAGCCTTTTTACCTGACCTAATCTGTCTAAAATGTGATTTAAGTATGGTAATATTGTCTGCATTTTTTTCACGAAATACAATTTATCATTTTCTTATTCATCTGTTTTCTGCATTGACGATTTAACGAAACTTTGTTAAACGTTGTCGTTAAACATAATTTTACCTTCGTTATATATCGAATAAAATACAATATACGATACTAAAATTAAAAAACTCCCAACTGTTTACGTTTTTGATTTAACGTTTTTACGGACATTTTAGAGTTGTGGCTATAAATACAGCCATATTTGTAGGTCAAAAGAATATAACAATTTACCATGTAGGTAGTCGGTCTGATGTTAGCGTATGCCTGTGTCTGCTATTGTGAACGTTTCTTATTCAAAAAAAAAAAAAAAAAAAAAAACGTTCGTTTTCATAGGTTCATACTTTTTGTAATTTTACATAATGATGTATGTTTAAATAGTATTACTGAGAAATACAGCATATTTTGAGTTAAAAATCCATACATTTGTATGTAAAATTGGCTCTCACCAAGTGCAGAGGTAAGAAAATTAATATCAAATTTGTAGTTTCAAAACATTTTGTACTGTTTATATTGGAATCCTTATTTTAAATATAGATGACAATTACCACCGTCAAGTTTGGTGGAATATAGTGCATATACCAAACTGACTGTTGGTAAATAACAATACCAAGGGCCAGAAAAGCACATAATTAGCTATTTTAGGATATTTAATACAAAATATTTTAAAGAAATTATATTATATTTGATGTAAAAAAAGTTCATAAAGATGTAGATTTAGGCAACATATACAATTTTATGCATAAATACAGAACGTAATGGTCTATTTCGGAAAAAGGACCTTGGACCTAGGGACAACAAGGATGTGATAATGCTAACTAAACTCACATTGAGTGTTTCAAATTGACCGATGGAGGAAGACCGTACGTTATTTCAAGTTCGAGTGGACACCTGAGTACTATGTTGATATCACATTTATACATTATCATATTGTGCTAGGAATTATGTGAAATCATTGGCAATAATACTTCAGACAAAGAAAATTTGCTTTATAAAGTTTTCCTTTTTAAGAAAAAAAAATGCCATGAAAACAACATATTTTACACTCTATTTTAATGTTTTTTTTAACAACGCAATAGGAGAAATGGCAATCATACAGATATCTTCACCATAACATTGTCTCGTCATAACACATATAATTCATAATTAAGGCCGATTAAACTAAATCAATCACAGCAAATGAAAAATGAAACCTGCCAACCTCAAAAAGTTATTTTGCTAGATTTGTCAGTGAGTGTTATCGCAAAAGAATACGAATTGATAAATTTATCAAGAACGTACGCTATGTTACGGCTCGAAAACCAAAGTAGTCATCCATAACTGGGTATCGCATTAAAATTATAACTGTATAACCTTACACGACATTATTGTTGTGCTTGTGGTATTTTTAGTTTCACTGTTTCGGCATTTTCTAGTTGGGTGGTTCCAATATTCCTACTTGAATAATGTTGAATCACCCTTAGGGTATGTTGCCTGCTTTTTAAATCTGTCTTTTGACGTCTTATCTGTGATACGCAGGCTTCATAACTTCTGATCCCCTTTCAAAATTCCATTTTATTTAGTTCTGCCCATTGTTTTCTCGTTTAGGACACACGCTTTTTATTACTTGGGGACCATACGCCGCTTTTCATGGAATGGCACGGAAGTGTCACATTGAAGGTTCCATGATAACCGCCGTATGAACACATCTGTGGATGTTTCTTAATTCAAAAATTTACCAGTTCATGTTTAAATGTTGAATTCTGCTTAAGCCGGTGCTAGGGGGCGTGGACGGTAACTTGCACTTTCCAGTACCGTCCATGAACAGGCTCAATCAAACCGAGCCTGCAACATTTTCAATTTTGCCGTGTTGGACTTTCTTTAGGGATTCTGTATTTATCTATTTTACATGTCTATCTTTTATAGAAGATACTATCGCGTAACCCTTCAACAACAATTTCTGCTATCTCACATTGAAACGAAATAATTCCATACTCCAAATCAAGCACTGCCCAACAGTACACATGTAATACACATAAAAAGAAAAAGATATAAAGAGAAGTGATGATGAACATTGTAGCAACAAGAGAGATTTGTGAATACGAATTACTTTCTGTATTGTTTGTGTTCAATAACACAATTCCACAGATAAAGAATACAAGGCCAAGGGCAAAATTTGTATAAAAAGCAGAAAGAAAAATAATTTTTCTTGAACACGTAATCATTCTTAGCTGTAAAACAAAGAGCAAACAATATACGATGATGATAGGGATATGTACCAAAGTAAACAATACTAGCAACAAAGGCTTTTTTTTCTTACATATTTCTTCTGTTTTACATATCCAACAACTGATGTTACTTCTTCAACAGCTCGTAATCTATTAATACTAAAATTTCTAATTGTAATGAAGCAACACCTAATTTCTGCTTGTATTTAATTTGAAGAATATCGTGTAATAAAAGTTGACATAAAGTTCATATATTCCTATCACAATAGCGATCCAATCATAAAAGAGAATGTTTCTTAGACATACGAGTATGGCCCATATGGTATAGTTAACGAACGCAAAACAAACAAGAATGTTTTGAAAAAGAATAAGACTATTTTTACGTAGATAAGAAATATAACCCAAATAGCTGGTGTATGAATAGCAAAGAATGGTATATTCAAGACAAACAGGACAATAACAATGATGTTATGTAGACATGTCTGAACTCGATTACTTAACCGATCACATAACGTTTTTTTAACGTTTTTTGGTTGTGAATAGTTCGTGTAACTGGTTTCGTTTGTTTCGCTTTAATTACTTTTAAATCTATTAACACTGCAATCATAGCTATGGATAATTAACAATCATCACTTTTGTAATAAATGTTGTCTTGTTGGTTTTTTTATCAGTCACCCTTTCTCGTTGATTTTCATTCACAACTCTGACATTTAAAACTTGAAAAAATATCAGACAAAGTTCTTGCAGTTTTTGAATTTTATTACAGGCACCGCAAATACTAGATTGTATAAAATGTCGTCATTTCAAACAAAAACTATGATAAACAAGATCATCAAGGAAAGGCGGCGTTCAATGAAAACTGTATAATCAACGACCACCAAGGGGAAATATCGTTAAAAGATGAAATCAAATTCATCATGTCAATTCAGTTCTTTTGATTTATTTCTGATATTACACGACCAATGTCAGAACGATCTCCAATCTCTGTATCCTACCTGTATCAGATCTAAAATAGAGAAATACAGAATCCTTAAAGAAAGCCCAACACGTCAAAATGAAAATGTTGCAGGCTTGGTTTGATTGAGCCTATTCGTGGACGGTACTGGAAAGTGCAAGTTACCGTCCACGACCCCTAGCACCAGCTTAAGCAGAATTCAACATTTAAACACGAAAAATGGTGAAATTTTGAATAAAGAGACATCCGCAGATGTGCTCATACGGCGATTATCATGGAACCTTCAATGTGACACAGTACGTAGTGCCATTCCATGAACAGCGGCGTATGGTCCCCAAGTAAAAGAATGCATATATGCTCTAAACGAAAAAACAATGGGCGGAAACTTGCTTGTTCCAGTTCGTTATTCCAGGTAATGCATTCAGCCAATTAGGTAAAGGTTGGAAAAAGGATATTCGCCCAAGAAACAAAAACATTACCTTCTTACACTTGATTTTATTCTTTTGCTTGCCTTGGTCATGAATATTTCGAACTAAAACCTTCGGCTGTGGCGTTAGCGTGCGCAATGTATAGTTTATGAGGTATGCCGATTTCTGCGTCGTATCGTTTCCATCTGTTATAATCAGATAATCACATCGAATCTTGTTTTCCATTTTTATAGATTTGTTTGGTTTGCTTTTTGTGAAATTTAAACTATTATCTTTAAGATGACATTTACCATCAAACACATCATCACTATCATTTGATTCAATGAACAGTCCGTTACTAGTACTATAAATAAAAATATTTTTCAGGGCTCAACCTTTTGCACAAGGAATTCTTTAACACGTTAGTGTACCTTCGAACTGAGATAATATTCCTTGATTTTTTTATTCTGCATTTTAGTTGCATGTACAAAATATTCGACATAACTAAAGTGTTATTGACCTAGGTTATTTTACTCAGGTTAATAGCTTTTAAAATAATCAAATGTGGATTATGGACTTTGGTCCGCATTGAACCGTCGATATGATGTATTAGTATGTTAAAAAAATAATTGAAAATTTATCTCTGGGCCAGATGTTTAAGCTTTAGATTTTTTTGTAAAATAGTTAACTTTTCTGTTCACATTTTGTAATTACAAATATTTAAACGGGTTACCTTAATCAAAGTTTGATCAAACTATTCCTTTTAATATACCAAACTGTTCCTTCGTCTGCAGAAATCGTATTTGTTTGATTAATTTGATTAATTTGCTAATAACTAAGCGATTTGAACTTGGACTGAATTGAACGATACAATGTCAATATTTGAATCACAAATTCACATCGGAACAAAAGTATAGCAAAGATTAATTGACAGCTACCGATGTATGTGCCAACATGTTACAACGTATATATATGACTGACATTTATCAAATACGCTACTTCTAAATTGAGACACCCGAATAACGATAATAAACATACTTTAATTATGTGACTTGATAATTGATGAAAATACTGTAAAACTAGGATTTCATTTCATGTTTTGTACACAAAATAAGTGATTGTTGGTTTTACTTGGTAGTGTTATAATTTTGAAAAAAACTTTAGTCTTGAACCACATAGAACTTAATCATATGAGACAACTATCATAAACCTCATGGTTTACAGTTCCTTCACAAGCCATACCGCACAGATGTGAAGAAAACATGAACAAACGTTTGAATGATATTTAGTGTTAGATAACTCTTAAAATAGAGAAAATAAGAATCCCTAAACAAAGCCCAACACAGGAAAATTGAAAATGTTGCAGGCTCAGTTTGATTGAGCTGTCATGGACGGTACTGTCAAGTGCAAACTACCGTCCACGCCCCTAGCACTGGCTTATGCAGAATTCAACATTAAAATGAACTGGTACAATTTTGAATTTTGAAACATCCGCAGATGTGTTTATATGGCGTTATCATCTTAAGCCGAAGTAAGAATACTAGAAAATAAATTATGTGTTTTTTTAAATAACCCCACTGACTTGAAGTACAAGTGATGTGCAAGTAAATGTTTTTAAATCGAATCGATTTCTTTGTTTTTTTCATAATCATAATCATTTTTTTCGGCATTTTCATAAACTTTTTCTTTTAAATAAATCAAATATAAACTAATTGAACAATAGTAAATCGTAGATACATCCAACCTAAAAAATACACAGAAATTGTCATCAGTATCAAATAATTGCATGTTGTCAAAAGAATCATAGCCAAAAATGAATCCTAAGTGAATAAATCGATATGAGAGATATTTCTGAGACAATCGGTTCTTTGATTTGTGTAAATAAGGTAGTGTAAAAGAAAATGATCTTATACTCACGCGCTGCTGAGTCTATAGGTTTTAGTACAGATGTTCATTTTGTTAGCAAAAGTGCATTCAAAGATGTGCGTGTTGAATAGATGTCTCTTTGTCACTAATGAAGAAGAAAGGTGTTTAAAATAAGTTCAAAGCTTGATTAAAAGTCGGGATGTACGGGGCATTTGTATATCAGACGGAAGTAAGTTCAAAGAAGAGATTGTCGACCGTAGGAAAGGTTTAGAAAATAACTTTGTATTGCGATGTATATTTCTAAATTGATCCGAATTATAAAGGCTGTAAGAGATGGTTTTTCCAACGATAGAATGTCTGACAGAAAAAGGGATGACTCTATGTGTCATATTTTGTAAAGGAGAATTAGTTTAGGTTTAAGTCTTCGGTCTTTAGGAAAATTATTTTTAGAATCTTACGAATGAAACCAATTGTCCTGCTCCGGTGATAATTCTAGCCATCCAAAAATGTATGTTTTCAGCTTTTGTATGCTCCGATTATTCAAGAATCGGGGCGAATAAAATAATATTCAGTTTTAAAGGGGCCCCAAAACGTTTCTGTCCGTCTTTCACAATTCCGGTTCTTTTTTTGTAACAAAAGGCCATCCATAAGGAATTAAAATGAGTTGGCACCGAGACCCCTCCCCCCAAGGTTGTTCACCTTGGTGAAAAGGGGTCAAAAATTTTCTGTTAGGTTTTTCGTTTCCGGCCCATCAGTCCAGATATTTCAAAAACAAATTTGGCTAGAATGTTCACAATAATAAGACAACTCGTCTCTCACAACACTTAGACGACTACCTCCAAGGCCAGGGTCACACGTGGAGGTCAAATCTTCAAATGTTCTGCTATCGGATATATTTTGTGTCCAGTCCATACTTTGTTCACTTTTCAAGGAAGTTTGAAATTAGTTGGCAAAATAACACACAAAAAATGGGACGATGCGTTATGCGCATAACCCGGACATCTTCCTCAAAGGTTAAGGCCACACTTTGAGGTCAAAACGTAATGGTTTGTTATAAAAGTATATTTTGTATATTTTGTGTCCGGTCCATAATATTTGATCGTTCAATGTATTTTGAGATTACTTGGCACAAATGTTCACAATAATGAAACGATGAGACGCCTTCCGTCGTATGTTACAGTTTATGATGACAAGTCCGGCCCAAGCTAATAAACTGTCATTAGTGCATCGTCAATACTTACGTATTATTAAATTAAAGATACAATGGAGTTAGAAGTGACATTCATTTTAGAATTAATGGATTGTGCTATTGACAGGAGGTGTTAAGTGCCGTGTAGCAGCAGTAAAAAGTTTAACCGTACTTCATTTTATTGTTGTTATTTTTTTCCTATCCTTCGGGATCATTGATGCCAACACACGTTCTGCTCAAGCCAGTGCTAGAGGACGTGAGTGACTTATTATCCATCATGTGCAGGCTCATTCAAATTGAGTTTGCAATTTTTCATTGTGAATTTGGGTTTGCGATAAGGTTCTTCGCAAGAGATCTTTTTCTTTTGTTTTGAATTCAACTGTACTTTTGATGGTGGTGAATATTTGTCCCCTAGTTTAAACCGTAATAAAACTTTTCACCTACTAAATGTGGTCCACATCAAAGTGACGGTATTACAAAAAATGCAAATCGGTGTTTTGATGAGGAAATAACACATACCTCTTTCAACCAAATAGGCATAATTATATTAATATTCAAAATCTCTGCTTTTTTTAAATTTCTGGGGAAATTTTTTTTGCAATCCCCCCTGTTATTCAAAAATAGGTTTATATTTTATGATTTTTTTAAAAAATTTGATCTCCCCTTTTTTTTTAAAGGGGAAAAAATTTTTTCCAAATTTAGATTTTTTGATTAAAATTGAAAAAAAACCCTTAAGTCTATTAAAAATTTCCCCGGGTTTTAAATGATAGGGCCACCTTTTTTTTGGAGGTGAAACGGTAAATCTCTCTATGGGTTTACTTTTTCCGAGCAAAGTGATACCCGGCTAAAAAATTATGGGGGCCCAACCAAAGTATGGGTTTTTTTTTCCCATGTTTTTATATTTCTAAAAACTCTCCCACCAAATATGGAAAATTCGAAAAATGGTTTTACCAAGGGTTTTAAATTTACATTTTCCTGAGAAAACGTAAAACTGAAATGTGAAATGAAGTAGTAGTGGCATTTCCCATTTAGCGAATATATCTACAATGTTTCTAGCCAGTCTCAAAGCTATGTTTCTTTTTTCCTTTAAGATACCTTGAATATCTAGTAACTCAGTGTGGTAATGAGGCATTTTGCAAATGTAATTGTGTAACTCTGTGGCCGAAACGAGCCCACGGAAAGTAAATAAACCAATATCTTTATTGTACTTCAAATTGAATAAGTGAAATAACGCATACCTTTTCTTGAGATATTATACTTTAAACTCATAAAAATTTCCATGACAATGTTTGTTTTTCAAGACCATTCGTAAAAATTTCGAGTTTTGTCGTATCTAAAAATATGATATCGTATATATTACATTTTGTATTTTGATATCCGGTGTGCCCGACACAAATTTCCT